>NW_015177045.1:131806-136698 GCF_001447785.1 Gekko japonicus | reverse complement strand
ATAGAAAAGGCGTGAGGGCGGCACAGCTGCTTGTGGGGAATCGGTCTCCGGCTTCAAAAGCTAGATGGTGAAGAAGTTCTCACTGAATGTTCTTCCGCTCTTGAACATCTTTCCTGTGGACACTTGACAAACCCTAGATCGGAGGCCGCATTCAAACATATTTGTAGCCCTGTGGAACACACTTCCCCATGCAGTCAATGTTCACTCTAAGCCGTGGAGTCTTGTGAGCAAAAATTCTACCTTGTGAGCTCCTGGCATTAAAGTTGTGAGCGAGCCATTTGGCTACTGCATAAATTAGTTCGCTCTGGAGCCATCCTCCCTGAGCTGAGACAAAAATGTGTGAGCCGGAGGCTACAAAACTGTGAGCTAGCTCACTATAACTCAGCTTAGAGGGAACACTGCATGCAGTTATTTAGGTTTACTAGAAATGTTCAGATCAGAAGACTGACCTGAAATTATGGAAGCTAAGCAGGGTCAGGGACTTAGCTTATATTTGGATGGGAGACCACCAAGGAACTCCAGGGTCACAATGCTGACGTAGGCATTAGCAAGCCACCTCTGAATGTCTCTTGCCTTGAAAACCCTCCAGGGTCACCGTAAATCAGCTGTAACTTGATGACGCTTACCACCACCAACTCAGAGTGTCCCCGATTCACCACATTTATTTGATTTGGGTCCAAATGAGATGTGATGCAAAAATCTGTGATTACTACACCTTACGATTTTTAAAGGCCCCGTCCATATGAGCCCATTTGGGCCGGGAGCGGGACGGAACCGGGGCGGAGCAAACAGGCGCGATCTCACCTCAACATCTGGTACTGCGCATGCCCGAGCATGCGCAGTTCGGCAGCCTCCCCCCTCCCCTCGGACTTTTCCTCCCCGGCATCTGAGCGTGCCGGGGAGTGCTGCGCCGCGGCTAGGGGATCCGTGGGATCCCGCCGCGGCGTAGCAAGTTTGGAGCGGCTCGGAGTAGCCGCGTTTCAGCCGGCCCGTATGCCCGGGGCCAAAGAAAACTAATTAGAAGCATTATGCAGCTGCTTTGATAAGCAGACCGGGGTTGTGGAGGAAGGAGCATTTAACTCCTATCCTTCCATCTCTCGTCTATGATTCAACCCCACTCCCAGCTGTAATTATATCCACAGGAGAAAGACAGGTACTTGTGCACCCCAGCCTATTTTCTGCCATATTGTGGCCCAAAAACAAACAAAATACGACATAATACCTTGCAAGAAGGTGCTGTTTCCCCAGATGTGATTATTTCCACAGGAGGAAAATAACTGCATCCTACTTTTTGCTATACTGTGGCTCAGAAACAAATAAACAGCATGAGACATGTGATTCCTTAGGAGAATTACTGTTTTCCATACCTACTGACTTGCTTGCAATCAATGTGAGATGGGAAGAAGGAGGAGGAGGAGGAGGAGGAGATTGGATTTATATCTGGCCCTTCACTTGGAGTCTCAGATCCTTTACAATCTCCTTTCCCTTCCCCTCCCCACAATAGACACCCTGTGAGGTAGGTGGGGCTGAGAGAGGTCTTTCAAGGACTGCTCTGACAGAACTATGGCTTGCCCAATGTCATCCAGCAGCTGCAAGTGGAGGTCTGGGGAATCAAACCCAGATTAGAGTCCGCGCACTTAACCACTACACCAAACTGGCTCAGGGCTTTGAAAGCAGAGTGTGAGAAGGAGCACAGAGATAGAAATATTAGAGCCAGATGCACCTCTTCATATTCGGTGTTTTGAGAAATCCATCATCAGCCGAAAGGGAGACGGCAACCATGAAGGAGCTGGAAAAGATGCTTAAGTGTAAGGAAGTGTCTCTGGCGACAAAGATCAAGTTAATTCATGCCATAGTATTCATTGTTGCTATGTATGGGTGTGAAAGTTGGGCAATGAAGAAAACTGAAGGGAAGAAAGTAGATCAGTGTTTCCTCAAAGCTGAGTTAGTGTGAGCTAGCTCACAGTTTTTTAGCCTCCAGCTCACACATTTTTGTCTCAGCTCAGGAAGGATGGGGCTCCAGAGCAAATTAATTTATGCCGTAGCCAAATTGCTGGTTCACAACTTTCATGCTTGTAGCTCACAAAATAGAATTTTTGCTCACAAGCCTCCGCAGCTTAGAGAGAACATTGAAGTAGATTCCTTTGAAATGTGGTGTTGGAGGAACGTTTACAGATACCATGGACCACCAAAAAGACAAAGAAATGGGTTCTAGATCAAGTCAAACCTGAACTCTCCCTAGAAGCTAAAATGACAAAACTGAGGCTATTGTATTTTGGTCACATTGTGAGAAGACCAGAGTCACTGACAAAGATGATAATGCTAGGAAAAGTCAAAGGCAGCAGGAAAAAGGAAGATCCAACATGAGATGGATTCACTCAATGAAGGAAGCCACAGCTTTCAGCTTGGAAGACCTGACTGAGGCTGTTAACAATAGGACATTTTGGATGACATTAATGCATCAGGTCACCTCCCCTCCCCCAACCCCGCCCTCCTCAGTCTCCACCCCCAAAATCTCCAGGTATTCCCCAACCTGCAGCTGGCAACCTTGTATTAAAATAAGCAGCTCCTTTGCATATTAGGCCACACACCCCTAATGTAGCCAATCCTCCAAGAGCTTACAGAGCTCTTCTTACTGGGGCTACTGTAAGCTCTTGGAGGATTGGCTACATGAGAGGTGTGTCGCCTCATATGCAAAGGAGTTCCTGCTACAAAAAGAACCCTGTTAAATATTTTTTTAAAAATGTACCCACAATGTCATGAATGAATTCCTACCCTCCTGTTGCATTTCTTTGACAGCCACTTGCTAGAATGGAGGAAGGTCAGATCACATGGAATTCAGGTCACATGCTCTGTATTACTAGGCGTTAAAGGTGAGCTGAACAGAATAATTGCTCTTCTTCAGTGATGGACTTGTGACTCGTAGCATCACGTTCCATCCTGTCAACCTGTCTTTAGGGTGCTGGGAGAAGTGTAAAAGGAACCTAGTGAAATTATTGGGGAAATCCCCAAATAGCTTATCACAAGCTGACATTGTTTCTTTCGTAATGTTTTTCTTTTAGATGACAAAGCTCCATCTCCTATCTTCCTCCGACCTCCCCCTGTAAACATAATTATAATAATACATTAGAGCCGATGCTTTCTTCGTGTTGCAGACATTAAAGACGAGGCACGTCGCTGCGTTAAGAATATGAATCCTCATCCACAGCTACTGGAATACATTAAAGAGGAGCGAAACCAAAAAGGAAAAAGAAAAGAAAATGTTCTTTTCCCCCCATTTCAAACACTAATAATCTTTGCTTAATTTCTCAGAGATAATATTAGCCATTAGAAAAATGAAATGTAAATGTTAATAAGACAACTGATGTCTCCTAAGCTTTGTTAAACACAATAGCTGTGAAATTATCATTTTCATTACAGATTGGAGGAATCCGGTCACACGATTACGCTGGGGAGGACCAGGGAGTCTTTAATCTGCTAACTGCGTGCCCTCAGTGCTCAAGGCTGCTTACTTCTCTGAAGAAATATTAGAATTTGTGAAACACCAATGCAGTGAAAATATTTCTTCCCAACTAAACGTTTGTGTGTAACTCAGGACAGGATTACAGCTTGCGACTGCCTTCTTCACAGGGGCTGATTTCGCACTAGAGCTGCCTCGATGTTGCGCCGCCGTTTGCCCCAATACTATTGGTCAGTTTCACACCCAAAGCCGCAGAGCTGCATTTGACCCGCGGCTTCGCCCGATTTCCTCCACAGTTTCGTGATCCTCAAAAAACAGGTGCGAAGCCGCGAGTCAAAATGCAGCCCCGCAGCTTCGGGTGTGAAATTGACCAATAGTATCGGGGCAAACCGCGGGGCAACATCGAGGCAGCTCTAGTGCGAAATCGGCCAGGGTTTATGGAGACAAGCAGTTCAGGTCCTGCAAGGCCCAGGGTGCCTGTTAGGCTAGTCACTTCCCCAATGTATGTGTACCGCTCAGAGCCCTTAGGGGGTGAGCGGTATACAAATTGAAGGATAAATAAATAAATAAATTATTTACAGACAGTTTGAATGAGGGCTGCTACTGAGTCTCCCACTATAACAAGCAAATGCTGTGATATGAATGACTAAGACATTTAGTAAATCTTTCCAAGGTAAACATCATATTATATTATAAATCTTTACAATATTACAAGGGAAATCCATCATTTTCAATGGGCACTCGGATATAAGCTTGTTTCATCCCAATCTTCCTCAAGAGAAATCCTATTATGCTCAAAGATGTCAGCCTCTTGATATGGCTCAGTGTTATGTTAGGAGCAAACCAGTGCTCACCTTCTTCTTTACTTTCTTCAAATTATCCTGGAAATAACCCATGGTTATTTAAAATGAAAGGCAACATGAAGCTGAATGGAATATTATTTTTTATTTTATTTTTTATTTTTTTATTAGAACTTAACTTCTGGTTCCATTTCAAGTGTTTGTATTAGGAACAAACCAGTCTTGTCTTCTCTAACTAGGTGCACAAGCCTTCTGTATTTTGCTGGCTTAAATGCTCTCCGTGGAAACTGGAGATGATGATTCCCCAATTATTTAAAATGTAAAAATTGAGCCCAGTTCATCTCTTTAAAGCATTACATTAATTACAAGTAAATTTTAAAATGGAGGTATTACACAGGGGTTCAGCCTACCACAACCTTGTTAATGTTCTATAACTAAGGAAGAGATGTCCAACTCTTTCTGCATGGAATTAATTAGAATGGTTTTCTTTTTAGAGTCTGGGTTCCACCTTGTTGTAGAAAGCATTTTGCCAGCCAAATTTAAAATTGAAGGCTTTTGGCCGGTTACAAAAGAAGGACTGGTTTGCTACTACTATAAATATACAAGGGGGGGACCCGCGATACTCGCGGGGG
>NW_015177045.1:128925-131553 GCF_001447785.1 Gekko japonicus | reverse complement strand
CGCCGCCTCTGGGCTGCTCCTCCGTGCTCGCTGCTCGCCGCTTCCCTTGCAAGCAGCGGGGCGGCTTTTTCTTCCCCACCCCACCCACGGCTCTGAGCCGAGGGCCGAGCGGCGAGCCGCTCGCCCCTCTGCCCCCCCGCTCGCCACTCGCCTTCCAAATGGCGGCAGCGGCCTCCGCAGAGCGTTCCGTGCACATGCGCACGGATGCTCTGACACTTTCGGGGGGATTTAAATATCCCCCCGATATATTTTTTTAGTTTTTAGATTTTTGTGCACCCCTGGGGACTGCCCCAAGAGTGCACAAAACTCTTCCTCCCCCCCAGGTCGCCCCGGAGTGCGGATTTAGCGATCCGCACAGACGGGGCGACTTGGGTATTAGATATATAGATATATAGTGTTCAAAGGCTGAGGAAGATTGGGACGAAATGAGCTTATATCCGGGTGCTCATTGAGAATGATGGACTTTTCCTTGTAATATTGTAAAGATTTATATGATGTTTACCTTGGAAAGATTTACTAAATGTCTTAGTCATTCATATCACAGTGTTTGCTTGTTTGCTATATTTCCTTATGGATAATTGTGATCCCTTCTTGATTTTTTCTAGGTCTCCCACTATAGCAGGATACCCCCCGCCAACAGCCCCCTACCCCTAGGATTCCACTAAAACATACTATAGAGTTTCAGTGGAATCCTAGAGTGTCACCGTAAGGCAATGATGACACTTCTGGACTTGCTCTGGAAGTGATGTCACACTGTCAGAGCGATGGTGATTTGCATCTGCCCCCCACCAAGCTTACCACCAGTTGCTAGTGCTCAGCTGGCAACTCTAGTTTGAGGAACTCATCATCTTTACACTTTTTCCGTAGAACTGAAAGGAAAATGTAAAGCACTGTATTTAAAAATACGATTGAACAGATCACTCACTTGACATTAGGTAGCCTGAGTGCCACTAAGAAGGACCCTGGAGAGGGGGTATAATGCATATGTGTATACCGAGGGCAAAGGGACACATTGTAATTTGGGGTGGCAGCTTGCAATGGATAGATCCTTTCACTGTCCTGCCCAGTATTAGGGTTGCCAGGTCTCTCCTCTCTGCTAGCAGGGGGATCCTTGCCTTCCTCTGGGGTCTTCTGGCACACGTGCCATGGTGACGTCACCCAAAAGTGATGTCATCACACTGGGCATGTTCTACAGGGGACACTCTGGCATTCAGCTAAAAACTCTATGGTCATCATATAGTTTTAAGCTGAATGCCAGAGCATCCCCTGCACAATGTGCCCGGTGTGATGACATCACCTTTGGGTGATGTCATCATGCCAGACATGTCAGGGTGGCGGGGCTGTTCAGGGGTGGGGCTCCCCCACCTGTGAGCTGGCTGGTGGCAGATTTGGGGGCCCAGAAAAGGGGGAACCTCTGCCCCCATTGGGGGGGTTGGCAACCCTACCCAATATTCAAATATCTATACAAATTTTAGGACTTCCTTCCTTCCTGTATAGAAATATTATTTCTAAATTCTCCTGCCTTCTTCCTGTGATGACATTCTGACATTCTGTGTGTCTTTTCCTGTTGCAGGCCAGATGGCCTAGTGTGATTTCTGTCACTTGACCAAATAGCCATGTCATATAATTTTGCCAGATACCCACATTCCTTCACACCTCTCTGTTGAGAGCCAGACTTGAAGGCACCTCTGGCCTGGCTTACATGAGTTATGTCACATACACAATGGAGAAAGCTAGGAGCTGGACCACCTGCCTGCAGGCAGGGCCTCTAACCTCTTAGTCAATCCCCACCCACCTGATGTTGCAGCTATGGCAACCAGAAATTGGGCACACACCCCTGCCACTCGTGATTGGCTGATGGCCACAGATGATGATGACTGACATGGGGGGTATAAGTCCATGGTTCCTTATGGAAGAGCTCTCTGGCTTGCTCTCCTACTCTCTTGCTCCTGGGAACCTGACTTTTGAAACAAAGAGCTTCTTTGTGAACTGGTTGTCAACATCTGTTACTGTGGATCTGTATCTCTGAACAGACCTGGACTATATACCTTCCAAGATGGGATTTCTCTTCATCCCTTGGTGCCTACCTGTACTGTTACACTGAACATTTTTGGACTACCTGATGCTATGGTAACTATGATTATTATTAATGTGTAGTAAGGGCAAATAGCCATAGGCTGTTAATGTTTTTGTATCCTCTATTAGTCTTTTGTATGCTTTGCACTGAATAAAGATTATTCATATTTGTAATTGTCTCTGATGCGGTAACTGAACTCCAGGACTAAATCTCGTGTCTAATCACTGACCACACAGAGCTACCGTTGTGAGTGTAACTGTATGCACCTCTGAGTAGAGTTGCTGATGTGTTAAGTCCCAGATGCCAGCTAAGAGATTGAATCTCTGCTCTTAGGCTAGGTAGGGACCCCTTTGAAGAGATTCCGGTGGCAAGCTGTTGTGAAGACTAGAGAGAGTACAGACTGTCTCGTGGATTTTTGTTTAATGTGCTGAAATACAGGATCCCCTCTGAACCCTGGACTGGGCTGGGTGGGTTAATCCTGTACCCTTCCTTCCTTCCTTCCTTCCTTCCTTCCTTCCTTCCTTCCTTCCTTCCTTCCTTCCTTCCTTCCT
>NW_015177045.1:114082-128851 GCF_001447785.1 Gekko japonicus | reverse complement strand
CCTTCCTTTTTGCAAATGTTTTCTCTTGCTGTTGACCAATGAATTGGGAAACTCTGCCACAGGCTATTCCCCTATGAATCATTTGCCCCGGACTAGGAGCTTTGATTTTCTCCTGCTTCTTTCAGCCATCATGATGCATTTGTGTGTTTTTCCCCCTCTTCTAGCTGGTTTCCTCCTTGTGCCTCGTTCCTGTCCCAAATTACACCCCAGCTGGGCATGAATGGGGCAGGAGAGCCTGATCCTGGTGGCGGGGGCCACAAGAGGCATTACAGGGCCCTGAAAAGGAGGCTCAAGTTCCTGATCTAAGAACAAGAATGTTTCCAGGAAGAGCTGAGAAAAGCACAAAGAAAACTCTTAAACGTTTCACGTGATAAAAGTTTTCTACTTGATCGCCTGCTCCAGTATGAGAATGTGGATGAAGAATCGTCAGATTCGGAAGCAACAGCCTCCTCCGACAATAGCGATGGGGAGATGCCCAAAGGAGCAGATCGAGCATCTCTAAAGAGAAAATGAAGTCCCCAACTTGGCAGTGCCTCATCCCCTTCATCTTCAGGACTTTCCCTCCAGCCGACGTCCGGCTTTGGGATTCCGGCATCAGGGACACCATCCCCCTATTTGACTTCTCTGGCCTTGCCCCATTATGCTCCCTTCCCCTCTGACCACTTGGCTCTGGGGCCTGAGGCTGGGGTGCCACGACCTGACACCAGCGCTACATGCTCTGCCCGGAGGCCCCCGAGGCCCCGCAAGCTTAAGCTCCCACTGCCCCCCACCTCCATGTCTGACCATGGAAATGTAGTCGTGTGGCTGCCCTTTCCTTTGCCCCAGGGCCCCCCCAAGCTTCCACCACCCACCATCCTCAGCACAGTGCCCCATCAGATGTTCAGTGACACAGGGGAGGGAAGCGGTGAAGATCCCCGGACGGTGATGACGAACTGGTCATCGACATTCCCGGGTAACCGTGGAAAGTGGCACACCCCGTTTAAAGGACACAGGCCTCTTTGCAATATGTGTGGTGGCTGTACCCCGTATCTTATTCTGGCAGTTTACAGACTCCAAAAACATGCAAATCAGTCAATATATGCAATTGTTTTGAGAGAAAAAATCATGATGCATTTGTGTTCTTCCTGGTGTTTCCCCAGCTATTCTCCAGTCTTTCCCAAACCTGCCTTGACCCCAAGTTTTGTAAAGGATCACAGCAAAGTCTGGATTGCTGCCATGTGGGTGGGACAGTTTGGATTTTCCCAGTCTCAGCTCAAATTTCCCTGCCTCTAAGGCAGCCATTTCCTCCCCCTATTACTGGGAGTTGCATTTTATTGGAAATTGCATATTCTTATACTATTATAACGTCAGCATAATCTGTATAGCATATTCTCTGAATTCTCAGTTTTTTGTTGTATTTTTAATTAAGTCTGTAGCCCTTTTCATTACTGGGATATAAGAGGAAAGGCATAGCTCCACGATGAAAAGGACTAGAGACTTATTGTTGTTTTAATGAAAACTGGGAATTCCAAGAAACTGATCTTCAGATTACTATAATGTTATAACAGTATAACCATATTCAATTGCTGACTTAAAACAAAAATTAAAAGCCATGGTGGCTGCTGCCGGGGGGTGAGGCAGGGAAATTTGGAAGCCCCATCAGCTGTACTGCTGTACTGTATCAGCAGCTCCAGCAGCAGTAAGGAAACTGAACAATCCGGTCCCCATACAGAAAACACTGTATCACAGCAAATCAAGCTGGATCAAGTCGCTTTAGGATCAGGTGCATGCAACGTTTCACTCAAAGAGTCCAAGATGTGTCTGCCTGTTGTTATAACAAGATCCATCTGTTCATCCATGTAACAAGCATCATCCAGCTACCGTGGTGAGTGAAGCTGGCTCACGTTCTCTCTCTGTCTGCCGAAAAGGCTTATTATTTATTGAACGGCGCCACAGCTCCCTCCCTCATTAATGTGGCCAAAATCGTGTCCTTGCCATTCACACTTTGGGCCAACGGCACCCCGTGCTTTGCTACTGAAGTCATCGCAAATCCTCAGGTTTCTACCCAACATCACGATGACTCTGGCTGATAAGCATGAAATTTAATTTGCACTAATCGGTCTGTGGCAAGGGGTGCATGAAATTAACCTGACGCATTAATTTTACATTTTGCAGCTCCTCGTTTCTCCTTTTTTTCCACTCTAAAGAAGAGTCATTCGCTCGGCTAAAGTTTCTGTCCTTATCCGAATGTGGGTGGCTGGTGGTCAGGTGAAGGCATTTTGTGTGGACTTGGGGTCCTTCCTTTATTATTATCCTCCTCTGACCAAAGGTCTTGACCCAAATCAATGCAGGTACAAATAAAAGACAAACAACGAGCATTAACTGTTGTAGATTTTCCAGGTTGAATGGCCGTGGTCTTGGCATTATAGGACCTTGTCTCACCGTGACACAGAGAGTACTCCATCTTTCTGTGTTATACCTCTGAGGATGCCAGTCATAGCTACTGGTGGAACGTCAGGTCCTGCAATGCCAAGACCATGGCCGCACAACCCGGAAAATCTTCAACAGCTAATGAACTCTGGCTGTGAACGCCTTCGCCAACATAATGAGCATTAAAATATGAGCGTATGTGCCATCAAGTCACAACTAATTTATGGCGGCCCCAGCAAGGGCCTTTCAAAGAAAGTGAGAAGCAGAGGTGGTTTGCCATTGCCTTTGCAGAGCCTTCCTTGGTGGTCTCCTATTGAAGTACTGACCCCGCTTAGCTTCTGAGATTTGATGGGATTCAGCTATACCACAGCACCTTTTTTCTGTCCAAAGACCATTAAAATACAGCACAGCAAATCAAACCCATCTCTGTAACAGCTGAAAGAAACCACAAGGGCTAAAATTTAGCAACAGATTGGTGTCTGCCAGCAGAAACAAGATCACACAAGATTCAACAGGCAGCTGATACTGGCTCAAGACAGGTGTGATCCAGAGAGGCCTCCAAGTGGCATCCATTGATCACGGAATAAAATAAGGTGATCTACGGTCTCTGTTATTTGAGATGAATAGCTGCAGTAGCGGTCAGAATATGGCATTTTGGTGAATCGTCCCCCAAGCTCTGCAGCCGGCAGGACATAATCCTGATATAAAATCACTCGGGGTCTAGATCAAGTGTGATCATATCTTCCAGTGACTTAAAATGACACAATCAGCTGTGTGGGGTTCCAATTGGTATTGTGAAAGACAGTGGATTAATACCATCTTGGGGGACCTTGGGCAAGCCACAGTTCTCTGAGAGCTGTTCTCTCAAGGGCAGTTCTCAAAAGAGCTCTCTCAGCCTCATCTACCTCACAGGGTGTCTGTTGTGAGGAGGGGAAGGAAAAGGTGATTGTAAACCACTCTGAGACTCCGAGTGAAGGGCGAGGTATAAATCCAATCTCCCCCCTCCCCTCCCCCCTCCTCCTTCTCCTCTTCTTCTGCTTCTTCTTCTTCCACTCCTGCATGACTTTTTTCAATAAAAATTACCCCTCCATCAGGTTATTAGCCGTAAAAGGGAGGAAAGATAGGTATGGCTTCCAGGGGGAAAGAAGTGCAAAGAAAGTTTCCTGTCTTTTTCAGGATGAATAACAACACGAGGAGAGTGTTTTTCAATTGGCAATCCATGCAGGGAGGGAAGAACTAAACCTGTCCCGTCCCCCCCCCAAGCTGCATACCATGGATTTTATCTCAGTCGTGCTAATGCCGTTCATTCATAGCTTTCTGAGCATATTGTCTAGTTGGCACTCAGGAGCATCCTATTTATTACAGTGCTGAATGGTATACTATGAAAGTCACATTCACAGGTTGGGTCATGACTCAGGGGAAGAGTATCTACATGTTGAAGGTCCCAGGTTCATCCCCTGGTATCTCCAGCTAAAAGGGTCAGATCAGGGCTGGCTCGAGGTGTTTCTGTGCCCTAGGCGAGCCTTATGGCGCAGATGCCAACCTCCCGGTGGGACCTGGAAACCTGTAGCCCTCTGGAGCCAGCCACCCTTTTGCTGCTGCCACCACCGCCTCCCCCCCCCACCGCCACCACCACCAAAGGGGGGAAGGAGGGGGGAGGCACAGCTTGGCGCCCCATCCAGGGCTTGGCGCTCTAGGCGAATGCCTAGTTCGCCTAGTGGGTGAGCCGGCCCTGGGTCAGATAGCAGGTAATATGAAAGACCTCAACTTGAGACCCTGGAGAGCCACTGCCAGTCAGAGCAGGCAATGCTGACCTTGCTAAACCAAGGGCCTGGCTCAGTACAAGGCAGCCTCAAGTGATCATGTGAGGAGTGATATGTTTGCTTCGCCTCACTCTTAAGCACTATCAAATAGAGACCTGACCTGGATAGCCCAGGCTAGCCTGATCCCATCAGATCTTGGAAGCTAAATTGGGTCAGCCCTGGCTAGTATTTGGAAGGGTGACCTCCAAGGAATACCTGGGTCGTCACACAGGAGCAGGCAATGGCAAACCACCTCTGAAACGTCTCTTGCCTTAAAATCAAGTCTCGCTCACCACCTAGTGGTGCATGATGCTAAAAGAGCTAGGACTTCTGGTTGCCAGACAATCTTAGGATCTCCTGGCTATACTACGCACAATGTCATACGATGATAATGATAATACTATCAAATAGATATATATTTTAGATGCTGCCCAAAGTCTATTACTGAAGGGCCAGGGCACAGTTGGTAGAGCAGCTGCTTTGTATGCAGAAAGTTTCTAATTCAATCCCTGACATTTCCAATTAAAAGGATAAGAGAATATGCAATGTGAAAGCTCTAAAGTTGAGACTCTGGAGAGCCACTGACAATGAGAGTAGACACCACTGACCTTGGTAGACCTTGAAGGTCTCATTTGATATAAGGAAGCTTCATGAATTCATACTAAGGATGGAGAGACCTGTATCCAGGGGTCATTTCCTGCAGGAGCGCACAGGAGCGGATCTCTGGCAGTAAAGAGCCCAGGGGGCGGGCACATGCAACAAGCCCCGCCCCCTGCAGCCCTCAGTCAGAGCAAGAAGCAGCCAGGTAAGTTGCAGAGCCCCCCTTTCCCCCCGGTCCAAAACAGTCCAGTGGCACCTTTAAGACCAAGTTTTATTCAGGTACAAGCTCTTCCTCCTCTGTGAGGACAGATCTTCATGTTCCTCCCCCCCCCCAATACCTAGCAATCCAAAACAGTCCAGTGGAGCCTGAGCAGTGGGTGTTGCCGTCTGACACACTTCCAGTGATGTCAGGGGGTGTGGCATATGCAAATAAGTTATGCTAATGAGTTATACTAATGAGCTCCTGCACCTCTTTTTCTACAATATGACCCCTGCCTGTATCCCAATCACCTTTCGTCCATGAAACTTACCCGGTAGGGTTGCCAGCTCCAGGTTGGAAAATACATGGAGATTTGGGAAGTGGAGCCTGAAGAGGGTGGGGTTTGGGGAGAGGAAGGACTTCAGTGGGGTACAGTGCCATAGAGTCCACTTTCCAAAGCAGCCATTTTCTCCAGGTGATCTCTGTTGCCTGGAGATCAGTTGTGATCCCAGGAGATCTCCAGCCACCACCTAGAGGTTGCCAAACCTATCACCAGGTGTCCTTGGGCTAGTCACCTCTCTCAGCTGTAAACTATCTCATGGGGTTCAGTGTGAAGGTATGAGAAAGTACACTGCTGTGTGTCCCTTGAAGGAACAATTGGATAAGAAACAAATGAATGTGTTTAGGACAAGTTTGGGCCAGAATGAGGCTTAGCCTGGTAGCCTTTGTGTGTGGTATGTGCCATCAAGTTGCTTACGACCAGGGCCGGCTTGCTCACTAGGCGAACTAGGCACTCGCCTAGAACGCGCTGGCCCTTAGGGGCACCAAACTGGCATCCGGCCCCCAACCAAAAGCCCCCCCCCCCCGCCAAAAGCCCTGCAACTTTCTTGACCGGGTGGGTGAGGGTGACTGCTGTGCGCCGCCAGGTCTTTCAGTGCACTCAGAAGCGCAGCCGTCCTCCTCTTGGAGGAACAGGAGCCACTGGGCTCCCCACCCCCAGGAATCAGTGGTTAGGAGTGCAGACTCTAATCTGGGTGACCCGGGTTGGATTCCCCCACTCCTCCTCCACATGCAGCTGCTGGCGTGGCCTTGGCTCAGTCACAAGTTCTCTCAGAGCTGTTCTCTTAAGGGCAGTCCTCAAAATAGCTCTCTCAGCCCCACCGACCTCACAACCTTTCAGATTTTGTGTTGTTCATTCTTCCTAAAATGCATCTATGTTTGAAAATTGGGGGGTTCATGGGGGGGGCGCCAGAAGGTATCCTTGCCTAGTGTGCAAAAAAAACCTGGGGCCAGCCCTGCTTATGACTAAGGGCGACTTTATAAATCAATGACCTCCAAAACATCCTATCATTAGGAGCCTTGCTCAGGTCTTGCAAACTGAGGGCCGTGGCTTCCTTGGCTGATCCATCTCCTGTGGGGTCTTCCTCTTTTCTGCTGCCTTCAACTCTTCCTAGCATTATTGTCTTTTCCAGTGACTCTTGTCTTCTCATAATGTGACCAAAGTGCAAAGCCTCAGTTTAGCCATTTTAGCTGCTGGGGAGAGATCAGGCTTGATTTGATCTAGAGCCGATTTCTTTGTCTTTTGGGTGGTCCATGGTATCTGTGAAACTCTCCTCCAACACCACACTTCAAATGACTTCCCACCTGGCCCCAATCCAATTTGCCACCTCATTTGTTACCATTAGGACAAAGAATGCAAGTTACTGTTTGTTGTGTGTGTGTCATGTGCTGCCAAATCAGTTCCATCTTATGGCAACTCTATGAATCAATGACCTCCAGAATACTTACCAGGAGATTCCAGGAGAGGGGAGGGAAGGAACACGATTGAAGCAAGTTCTGGCCACCACAATTAAGGAGACTGCATTTCCTTTAAATGCTTTCCCTCCTTTGGAAATAATGGAGGATAGGGGCACTCTCTTTTGGGGCTCATAGAATTGTACCCCCTGGTCCAATCTTTTTGAAACTTGGGGGATGTTTTGAGGAGAGGCACCATCAGCTATGCTGAAAATCTGGTGTATCTACATTAAACAACAGCCCCCCCAGAGCTCCAGATACTCACAGATTGATTCTCCATTATACCCTATGGGGACCAGTCTCCATAAGGTATAATGGAGCACCCAGTAGCCATTCGCCCCCCTGCTTTCTGACAGCCCCGAAGTGGGGGGAGGGGCTCTGAGAGGTCCCCCACTCCCAACTGGGTATTAGCAACTCTAGATTAATGTGAATACTAGTGGGCCTACTCCAACCAGCAGGTGTCTCCCTGCCTGTACCATCCTTATCTCTTTCAGGGCTGGAGTAAAAAATGTAGTAATTAGCTCTGCTTGGGAACCTGTGGTCCACTAGATGGGAGGGGAAGACCGAGGCGATGGCCTAATCTTCTAGAGGGTTCCAGCGAGTATGCGCCCTGATTGGATCTGGAATATCACCTGACACCAGATGGCAAGAGGCTATAGCTAAGCCGTAAACCTGAGGGAAGCCATGCTAACTTTATGATTTCTGCAGAACAGAGCCCTTGACTATGCCAAGCCTCATTTCAATGACTTGGAAACTTTGAGACTACGCCATCTAACATCAGGTGTTGATGTATTAGAGAGAAATTTAGCTTTCTTGTTTGTATGCTACAAAATCATAGAGGTTGTGTTGCCTAGTGTTAACCTGTTCTTTCAATATTTTACCAAGGCCTGGTTCCTTGTCAAGACCCACAGCTACAAGGGCTGCCTGCTTGCCCAAGAGGTGATGATTACACCAGTTTGGTGTAATGCTTAAGAGCGGCGGACTCTAATCTGGAGAACTGGGTTTGATTCCCCACTCCTCCACATGCAGCTGCTGGGTGACCTTGGGCAAGCCACAGTTCTCTCAGAGCTGCTCTCTCAAGAGCAGTTCTCTCAGAGCTCTCTCACCCACCTCACAGGGTGTCTGTTGTGGGCAGAGGAAGAGAAGGAGATGGTAAGCCACTCTGAGACTCCGAGTGAAGGGTGGGGTATAAATCCAATCTCTTCTTCTTCTCTCAGGCTTGGGCCCTTACACGTTTTAATTTCTGAGAGGCAAGCAAATCAGTGTAAACAAAACTCCTTCCTACGATGTCAACAGAAAACTGCCCCACCCCTTCAGTGGAACCGTTGTCCATGGACTTCTCCGCGTGAGTCAGGAGATTTCAGGTTGCCGCTCATCTGCCGCTGGTGGGGGTGTCCCCTTTCGAATCAGCAACTATTTCCCTGCTACATAATTGTTCTGTCAGCCTGCTCAGGATCTCCTCTGCCTTCCTCATTAT
The DNA here is from genome assembly GCF_001447785.1 of Gekko japonicus. NCBI lineage: Eukaryota > Metazoa > Chordata > Lepidosauria > Squamata > Gekkonidae > Gekko > Gekko japonicus. Next base: position 120,570 of record NW_015177045.1, on the reverse strand, counting down.
GCCCTTCTGAGGGAGGGCTCCTCCAGGCAGACGGGGAGTCAAGAGGAGATCATGTCCCTCATTTAAGGCCCAACACATCTTTCGACTGCCCGCTAATTGCGTGGCAGGCCGGACTCATTTGTCTTCGGAGATCATTAAAATTCAACACCACGCTCTCCCTAAGCTCCCCATCTTCTGCCCTCGGACAGGCAGCTGGAGATGATTTTGTTTTTGTTTTTGGGCTGGAGCAATCCCTAATGTTTTTAACTAGAACTGACCCCAGCACCTGAGGACCTGCTAGGCATTTAGTCTCTGTCATGCTGCTTTTTTTTTTTTAAGGCAGAGGTTGAGGAACTCTTAGGGTGTGGGCTTTTCAAAAGGATCCCACCGCCTGACATTAAATATTGATTAAAAAATGCAGATTGTTTATTGATTTTCTCCTAGGCAGGGTTGAGATAATGAGAAGGGAGGCGGGCGGCTTGGAGAGATGCTGCCGGAGTTTTTCTTGTTCCGACAACAATAACTAACTTCCCTCCTCCCTTCTCTTATTCATTATACGGCGTTGTTGGTAGCTGGCATTCATAGGGGTCTCTCCTGGTTCACTCCGCGCTTCAGAACTTTACCACCAGTTCGCAGAGATCAATGCACCTTTGTTGTGGAGGGCTACCGACGTGCATCCCGCTTTGAAAAGAAGCGAGAAGTATTTGTTAACAGGTGCCAATCCATATTTCCAGAAGAGGCCGTGGCTCAGTGGAAGAGCCTCTGCTTTGCATGCAGAAGGTGCCAGGTTCAATCCCTGGCATCTCCAGTTAAAAGGATCAGATAGCAGGTGATGGGAAAGGCCTCTTCCTGATACCCTGGACAGCTGCTGCCAGTCTGAGTAGACAATACTGACCTAGATGGACCAATGGTCTGATTCAGTATAAGGCAGCTTCATAGGGTTACCAAGTACCTACCGCGAATCGGTGGGGGACACATAGTTCTTGGCGGGAACATTCTCGCACGGAAAACACACGCTCTGCACTATGCTGTTGCTCTGATGTGACGTAGGCACGTAGCCGGGCGACGCTCTGGCAATGGGGCTGAAAACTCGATGGTACCATCGAGTTTTCAGCCCCATTGCCAGAGAGTTGCCCGGCTACATGCCCAGAGTGCTGATGTCACGTCTAGGCAACAGCATAGTGCAATGCGGGTGCATTACAGGCAGGAATGTTCCAGCAGGAAAGCATGTGTCCCCCACCGATTCACGGTAGGTACTTGGTAACCCTACAGCGTCTGAGTGAGCTTCCATCTCTAGTTCCAGCTCCTGCCAACCTAGCAGTTCAAAAGCAAGAAATTGCAAGTAGATAAATAGGGACCACTTCGGTGGGAAGGTAACAGCGTTCCGTGCGCCTCTGTGTTTAGTCATGCCGGCCACATGACCACGGAAACGTCTTCGGACAGCGCTGGCTCTTCGGCTTTGAAACGGAGATGAGCACCGCAACCCTAGAGTCGGACTCGACTGGCTTTCGAGCAAGGGAACCTTTACCTTTAAGGTGGCTTGATGGCACCTTAGTAGCAAAGGTAATTCTTTCACTCCTCTGGGATGCTCTGGAAAATTTGGTTCTGTTGTGTTTTTGGAGCATGCTTGAATGGAAGAAAGCAGGCTGTGATCAGGGCAGGTTGCCACTTGCCAGCCTCAAGGTGGGATCTAGAGATCTGCTGGAATCCTCTCCAGACTACAGAGTTCAATTCCCCTGGAGAAAATGGCTGTTTTGGAGGGTGGACTGCATGGCATTATACCCTATTGAGGTCCCTCCCTTGCCCAAACCCCACCATTCCCAGGCTCCAACCCCAGATCTCCAGGAATTTCTGAATTTGAGTTGGCACCCCTAGATCAAGGCCCTGTTGGCAGTTGGCTGTGTCGTCACCGACACACGAAGTAATCCCCAAAGTGATTCTGATTTTTTCCCTAAAATGTATGGTTTTGGTAGGATTATTTTTCTTTCTTCTTTTGGTATGGCAAAAATGAAATGAACGAAGTGATACATGAATGGCATATACATATTTTGCTCTCTTTGTTCAGTGCGGGCAGTCCACAATGGGGCCTATTAAAAGGAGGACAGCACACGACAGAAGAGTGGGCTATTTGGCATTCAAATTGAAGGCAAATGTGTGTAATGCAAGTTTCAAAGCCAGGCCCTCACCACACGTGAGAAATGTTGGCAGAGAACGGAGCACCGACTGTTTAAAGAAAAGGACTCGGTTTATTAAAGAAGAAATAAACTCTGATAGAACAGAGAGGGAGAGAGGCTTAACTAACTGACTAACTGCCGTGAGAGACAGGAACAAAGGGGGATGGCTCAGTTGGAGCAGGAAGTCTCCAAAGAGCCAATCAGGGGACAGGAAGGACATAATTTGAAATTGTGGGCAGTCCCTAATCTAGCTTCACTAACTAGCAGTCCTTCAGCTGTCCCCTATAGGCTGTGCTTCTGATCTTCTTCAAGTAGGTGCACCATAGACCTTGCATATTCCAACAAGATGTTTATTTTTCTTTAATGCTTATTATTGTTTAAATTACTAACTTGTTTAATTTTAGTTGTATTTATTGTACTGTTTTTATGATGTTACCCGCCCTGAGCCCGCTTGCGGGATGGGTGGGCTATAAATACAAATAATAAATAAAAAATAAAATAAGAAAGCCACTATTCTCCTGTTCATAAGTTACAGCAAACACACATACTATCCATGTGCAGTTTCAGAGGGAAGCCATGTTGGTCTGCAGTAGGCAAGTCAGATTTAAGACCAGGAGCACCTTAGAAAACAGCAAGATTTTCAGAGTAAACTCCCCGAGTATCTGACCAAGGGAGCTTTGACTCTTATGCATCAAAAATCTTGTTGGTCTTTAAGGTGCTCTAAAGTGCTCCTGAACTTGTTGGTCTCTAAGTTGATCCTGAATCTAACCGATCTGTATACAGTGTACACTTGATGTTTTTCTTCATGTGCACATTGAGTAATTCTCATATTACATTCAAAGCACATACAGATGAACACATGATTTAACCCCCACATTTATCCAGGTGGAGATCCCCAGTTTTATTTGTAAAGTGAATGTGCATTGGCTCTTTCTTATGAAAAGATGTGGGCGTATACATGGAGGGTGTATGTGCACTCACTGTACCATGTGAACAAGATTCATGAGTGTCCTGAAAATCATATATTCAGGTGGATAGCTGTGTTGGTCTGAAGCAGCAGAACAAAGTTTGAGTCCGGTGGCACCCTGAATAAAACATTCTTTAAGGTGCCACCAGCCTCAAGGTTTGTTCTGAAAAGCATATGTCTGTGTGTGATCCTGCTCATACAGATGCTTCCAAACTTCTCATTTGAATTTCTCCCCAGTTTTCAGAGTTTGGAATTGCTCAGGTCTGAAATGGAATTGCTTCATTCAGAATCCATCCTCCTTTCATTTTTTAAAAATTATTTTGCACAGAATGCTGTTCAAGAGTATTTTACAACATTTTTAATATCTTCAGTTCACTTCAGTCTCCCCCCCCACATTACCAATTTGTGTGCACACATTAATAAAACACCATTAAAAAAGCAGTCCTACCAAGCCAATTTGGTGTAGTGGTTAGGCGCATGGACTCTAATCCGGGAGAACCGGGTTTGATTCCCCACTCCTCCACATGCAGCTGCTGGTGTGACCTTGGGTCAGTCACACTTCTCTCGGAACTTTTCTCTCAAGGACAGTTCTCTCAGAGCTCTCTCAGCCCTAGCTACCTCACAGGGTGTCTGTTGTGGGGAGGAGAAGGAAAAGGAGATTGTAAGCTGCTCTGAGACTCCTTTGGGTAGTGAAGGGCGAGGTATAAATCCAATATCTTCTTCTTCTCTTCTTTATTGCACTCATCTAAGTCAACCAAAGGAGCTGCGGTGGCTCAAGTGGTTAAGACGCTGAACTGCAGGCTGTGGAAATTCAGTAGTTCAGCAGTTCGAGACCCGGGTGCCGCAAGACGGAGTGAGCTCCGGTCTCTAGTTCCAGCTCCTGCCAACCTAGCCGTTCGAAAGCAAGAAATTACAAGTAGATAAATAGGTACCACTTTGGTGGGAAGGTAACAGCGTTCCGTGCGCCTTGGTGTTTAGTCATGCCAGCCACATGACCACGGAAACGTCTTCGGGCAGCGCTGGTTCTTCGACTTTGAAACGGAGATGAGCACCGCAACCCTAGAGTCGGATTCAACTGGTTTTCGAGCAAGGAAACCTTTACCTTTAAGTCAACCAAAGTCAATGGTTTTAGAGGAATATAATTCAGTTTAGGATTCCAATGTTAGTGTCATTCTATGTATTGTTGTTTCATGTGGCGTATTATGAATGTGCATGAGGTGGGTGCACTGGAGAGTCAGCTTGGGGCAACATTAAGAATGTTGTACTAGGATCTGGGAGACATGAGTTCAAATTCATACTCTGTCGATAAATCTCCCTGGGTGATCTGAGAACAGTTGCCTTCTCTCGGTCTAATCCAGGGGCCTCCAACATGGTGCCCGGCAATACCTTTCCTAGTGCCTGCCAAGTGCTTTTAGAAAGTGGGCAGGGTCAGGTGGAGCTTTTCCCAGCAAGGCTCCTGACTGGCCATTGGAGATTTAATTGGCTTTTAAAAATATTGTTCTGGCAGCAGCTGCCACCACAGCACGAGGATCTTTACTGTGTGACTGAAGGTAAACTGTGGCTGCCATTTTGTGGCCATAGGGTTGCCAGACCCCTGCCCTTTTCTGGCAGGGGGGAGAAGGTCTTCTCCCAGGGTCTTCTGAGGCAACATCATCGCACTATGCATGTCGCCAGGAGGACGCGCTAGCATTTGACTAGAAACTCTATGATACCATAGAGTTTTCAGACCAAATGCTAGAGTGTCCCCCTGGTGACATGCCCGGAGTCCAGGTACTTTGGGGGTGGGGTTCCCCTTGCCGGCCAGATCCAGACCGGTGGATCAGGGGCTCCTAAAGTGGGCAACCCCCCCGGGGGGATCTGGAAGCCCCATGTGGCTGCCTCTGCCTCTTCCAGCAGCTATTATGTGGCTATGCCCACTATGTCGAGTCAGAATTCCAAGGGTACCGACAGGGTCAAAAAGGTTGGGGACCCCTGGTCTAATGTCCATCACAGGGCTGTTGCGAGGGTACAATAAAGAAGGGGAAACTGTATGCATGGCTCTAAGCTCTTTGTAGGCCGGGCTGGATGAAAGTCTATTGGAGCGATCTGTAAAACAGAAAGAAAAAGGAAAGCACTGACTGCTTTTTCACAGTGTTTCATCAATGGGCACATGTTCGTTGGTAACATGCCGGGGGGAGGCAGTTGCGAACGAACAGAAAGAAACGTGAACTATTGCAAACCATGCAGATTGGAGGTTATTTTTAGGGATGTCCCCAGTGACAACTGGCATCAAAGAAGAGCGAGACAAAGCGACGGTCAAAATTCTGAAACAATTAAGTCTCGCATGGGGGAGAAATGTGCTCCTCCCTAGCTGCTGATAAATTTTCTCACGGCTGCCATTGCTAGAAAGATGCTCAGCTGCTAATTCCTTATCATAGTATGTTTTCGTTCTCAACTGCCCCATTTGATCGAAACGGCCCGTTTCAACAATGGAGACAGTCATGGGCTCGCTGGCTTGTCGGATGCCTAATTAACGGGCTAAGGCCAGATCTTCACATCGTATTAAAAATTCCAGATATGCTTCCTACACTTAATGTGACTGACATGTGACAGCTTTTCCCCGCCTGTCTTTTGCTCTCCCCTCTTCATGGTGAAAATTAATGCCATTAGCACCGCGTTTGCTCCTGGAATTTTTCCGGGGCCCTCTGATGCCGCTTGCGATGGGGAGACATTGCACGAAGGGGATAGGCAAGGCCACCTTTGCTCTGGGTATGGGTGGGCCTGTAATCTGAAATTGTAATTCCACCCCTGTCTTGTTAATCTGCAGCACGTCACCTCTCTAAGCCTTGGCTGAAACCAGGTTTGAAATTCAAAGTCGAATGGCTGATGATGGGGCTGGGAGCGGCCGGCGCGACGTGCTACAGATGAAAGAAATCCTTTGGGTCTTTGGAGCTTTACCCAGTCTGGGAGGATCACAGCTGTAGGCAGGGCTATTCCGGGGCAGGGACGCACAGGAACGGAGTTCCGGCTGGCTTCAGAGTTGGCCACGCCCACTACAGCTAAAACGTTTGTGCTTGTGGCTACAGAGGAAAGGCTACAGAGGGAAGGCCTGGAGAGCAACACCCCCTCACGACTCTGAAGCAGGCAGGCCGGGGTGGGTGGATGGAAGGATCAGGGAGACATTTAAGGGCCACCTTGCCAGGCATCCCGCAGCCGTGGGGCAACTGGGCAAGTCAAGGGAAGACATGGGGGTGTGGCCTAATATGCTAATGAACTGTACTGTTGGGGTGTGTGGCCTATTACGCTAACGAGTTTCTGTTGGGTGTGGCCTATTATGCTAATGAGTTCCTGCTGGGCTTTCTCTACAAAAAGAGCCCTGGCTGTAGGGA
>NW_015177045.1:93458-114067 GCF_001447785.1 Gekko japonicus | reverse complement strand
TAGGGAAAAGCCACTGTTTCGAAACGCAAACGATTGTGATCCAAAGACCATACCCCTGGAATTCAAGATTTCCTATCCCCGTGGGGCTGCAGGGCCCCAGTACCTCTTTAGGTAGGGTTGCCAGCTCTGGCATCAATACTCTTTTTGTAGCAGGGACTCCTTTGCATATTAGGCAACACACCACTAATATAGCCAATCCTCCAAGAGCTTACAGTAGCCCCTGTAAGAAGAGCTCTGTAAGCTCTTGGAGGATTGGCTACATTAGGGGTGTGTGGCCTACTATGCAAAAGAGTTCCTGCTGCAAAAAGAGCCCTGCGATGGACCGATACCATAGAATCACAGAATTGGAAGGGGCCAGACAGACCATCTAGTCCAAGCCCTTCGCCCAATGCAGGATCGGCCTAGACTCCCTGACAAGAGTTTGTCCAGCCTCTGCTTAAAGGCTGCCAGTGAAGGAGAGCTCAACACCTCCCAGGGCAGCTGATTCCATTCTTGCACAATTCTTATGAAAAAAAGTTTTTCCTAGTATCCAGCTGGTGCCTTCCTGCCCTTAATTCAAACCCATGATTGTGAGTCATCTCCTCGGCTGCCACCAGGAACAGCTCCCTGCCCTCCTCTGAGTAACAGCCCTTCAAAGGCTTCAAGAGAGCCATCCTGTCCCCCCACAACCTCCTCTTCTCCAGACTGAACATTCCCAAGTCCCTCAGCCTTTCCTCCTAGGGCTTGGTCTCCAGGCCCTTGATCATCCTTGTCGCTCCCCTCTGCACCCGCTCCATTCTATCCACATCCTTTTGGAAGCGAGGCCTCCAGAAATGCACACAATACTCCCAGTGTGGCCTGACCAATGCAGTGTACAGCGGGACTATGACATCTTGCGATTTGGATGTTATACCTCTGTTGATACACCCCAGGATCACTTTAGCCCTTTTTGTTGCTGCAGATTTGGGGGTGAAGCCTGGAGAGGGAAGGGTTTGGGGAGGAGAGGGACTTCAGCAGGGTACAGTGACATCAACTCCGCCCTCCCAAGCAGCCATTTTGTCCAGGGAAATGGATATCTACTGTCTGGAGATCAGTTATCATAGTGAGAGTTCTCCAGGCCCCACCTGGAGGTTGGCAACCCTACCTTTAGAAGAGGAGCCATGACTCAGTGGTGCGGCATCTGCTTGGCATGCAGAAGGTCCCAGGTTCAATCCCCGGCATCTCCAGTAAAAAGGATCAGGTAGCAGGTGATGTGAAAGACCTCTGCCTGAGACCCTGGCAAGCCACTGCCCATGTGAGTAGACAATCCTTGATGGACCAATTGGTCTGATTCTGTATAAGGCAGCTTCTAGCTATCTATTACATTGCAATGAGAACAAAATAGATGATATAAATGACTGGACTCAATTCTGCTGGCAAGATGAGGAGGAAGAGCTGGATTTTATACCCCGTTTTCCTCTACCTTAAGGAGTCTCAAAGCAGCTTACAATCGCCTCCCCTTCCTCTCCCCAAAATAGGCACCTTGTTGTGAGCAATGCTCCCTCTAAGCTGTGGAGTCTTGTGAACAAAAATTCTGCTTTGTGAGCTACTGGCATTAAAGTTGTAAGCAAGCGATCTGGCTGCTGCATAAATAAGTTTGCTCTGGAGCCATCCTTCCTGAGCTAAGACAAAAATGTGTGAGCTGGAGGCTAAAGAACTGTGAGTCACCTCACACTAACTCAGCTTAGAGGGAACACTGCTCGTGAGGTAGGCGGGGCTGAGAGAGTTCTGAGAGAACGGTGACTGGCCCAAGGACACCCAGCAGGCTTCATGAGGAGGAGGAGTGGGGAATCAAACCCAGGCATCAAACCCGGTTCTCCAGATTAGAGTCCACCACTCTTAACCGCTACACCATACCAGCTCACACCAGTTTTCAAGTTACACAGGTTTACAAACATAAGAAGAGCTTTGCTGGATCAGACCAAATAGCCTTCAAGCTGCTGGAACAAATGGGCTGGAGGCAGACCAGGTGCAGAGGTTTTTGTTTTGTTTTTTTAAGATATTCTGCACACAGCAGAGGGGGCAGCTTGAATAGGACCAGATGGGACCCTATTAGCTCTTCATTAGTGAGATGGTAGCTGCTGTACCACACTCCAGACCTCTGAAGCTGTAGCACTGCAGTGCAGGCAAACAGTTGTTCTCTCTACCTGTAAGCTACCACTGTAGGCCGTGGTGGGAAAAGAAGACGCCTGGGCCCTTTGGCCGATGTACTTTGTTTGAGAGCTCCACTGCCTTAGAAGATCTGCCTTGTGCAATGGCCAAAGTGCATCGAATGGCCGTGCAAGGCAGGAGGGTAGGGTTTTAGCAGCAAGCTCCACTCCCAACTTATGCAGATTCACTATACCATGTGCCCGATGCAATCTGCACAATCTGTACATTCACAATAGGGTCTGTCAAATGAAACCTATGCAAATCAGGGGTGCAATGCGTTTCATGGCAAACGTGTTCAACAGTCCATCATGCGTGTGTGCGAAGTGCCCTCAAGTCGTTTCTGATTTATGGCAACCTTATGAATTAATCTGGGAGCTGCGGTGGCTCAAGTGGTTAAGACGCTGAACTGCAGGCTGTGGAAGGTCAGTAGTTCAGCAGTTCGAGACCCAAGTGCGCCACATGACGGAGTGAGCTCTTGTCTCTAGTTCTAGCTCCTGCCAACCTAGCAGTTCGAAAGCAAGAAATTGCAAGTAGATAAATAGGTATCACTTCGGTGGGAAGGTAACAGCGTTCTGTGCGCCTTGGTGTTCAGTCATGTCGGCCACATGACCACAGAAACGTCTTCGGACAGCGCTGGCTCTTTGGCTTTGAAACAGAGATGAACACCGGAACCCTAGAGTCGGACTTGACTGGCTTTCGAGCAAGGGAACCTTTACCTTTACCTTTTATGAATTAATGTCCTCCAAAACATCCTGTTGTTAACAGCCTTGGTCACCTCTTGCAGACTGAGAACCGTGGTGTCCTTCATGGAGTCAATCCATCTCATGTTGGGCCTTCCTCTTTTCTACTACTGTCAACTTTTCCTAGGGTTTTTGTCTCTTCCAGTGAGTCTTGTCTTCTTATCATGTGACCACAATACCATCGCCTCAGTTCAGTCATTTTAGCTTCTAGGGAGAGTTCAGTCCATCATCCCATGCTTGGTGGTGCTAATCAGACATGAGTTGATCCCTGAGTCTGTTTGGTTTGGCAGCAAACCACTCAAATGCCTGCGGAAGAGGACTGTGTCAGGTTTTTTGAAACAGTGCATGCAAGAAAGCACTACTGATCTACACAGATCGGCAGCCCTTAATGTCACAAAGGACTTCTCAGATAACCACCATTTTGGTGTGGTGGTTAAGTGCGCGGACTCTAATCTGGGAGAACCGGGTTTGATTCCCCACTCCTCCACTTGCACCTGGCTGGATGACCTTGGGAAGGACATAGTTCTGTCAGAGCTGTCCTTGAAAAAAGAGCAGTTTCTGTCAAGAGCTCTCTCAGCCCCACCTACCTCACAGGGTGTCTGTTGTGGGGAGGGGGAGGGAAAGGAGATTGTAAGCCGCTCTGAGACTCCTCTGGGTAGTGAAGGGTGGGGTATAAATCCAATCTCTTCTTCTTTTGTTTAAAAAAAGTACCGTATTTATTGATGATGCCAGGAGGGTTGCCAGTCCTCCTACCATTGTTTCCCATGGCCACCTAGAGCAGCAGCAGGAGAAAAATGAAAAATGGTCATTGGACAAATGGTGCCGTTTCGTTTCCAGGAAAAACCTGGAAATGAGGTCATTCCTCTGTGAGAATTGCCGAAGATGCAGTGGTTTTGCCTGGAAGTGACAACATGCAGTTACCAATGGCCACCCTCCATGTCCCTCCCCCTGATCTCCCACTGGTTACCAGACCATGCCCCTATGGTTTATATGATTATAAGAAGTTAGTATCTGCTCTGGCTGTATATTTAACCCCTGAGAGTGTTCATAATAGGTAAAGGTTCCCTTGCTCGAAAGCCAGTCGAATCCGACTCTAGGGTTGCAGTGCTCATCTCCGTTTCAAAGCCGAAGAGCCAGTGCTATCCGAAGATGTTTCCATGGTCGTGGCCGGCATGACTAAACACCAAGGCGCACGGACCGCTGTGACCTTCCCACCGAAGTGGTCCCTATTTACCTACTTGCAATTTCTTGCTTTCGAACTGATAGGTTGGCAGGAGCTGGAACTAGAGACAGGAGCTCACTCCATCATGCGGCACCCGGGTCTCGAACGGCTGAACTACCGACCTTCCACAGCCTGCAGTTCAGCGTCTTAACCACTTGAGCCACCGCAGCTCCAGTGTTCATAATACAGAGACACAAAACATTTGTTACAGTAGATCTCAATGTAAACTCATAAACCCATATATCAGTTTCAATTTTATCCCTTCCTTTTTTCAAGGAGCTCAGGGCATTATACATAGTTCTTCCCTCTACCCTTGTAAGAACCCACCTCTAGGTGGAACCTGGAGATCTCCCAGAATTATAATAGATCTCCAGGTGAGAGATTAGTTTCCCTGGAGAAAATGGCTGCTTTGGAGGGTGGACACCATGGTGTTAGATCTTGCTGAGGTCCCTCCCCCCTCCAAACCCTGTCATTCTTAGGCTCCACCACCCCAGAGCTCCATAAATTTCCCATACCATGAGATTATGCTGGGAGTATGTTTTGAAGCACAGAGGTCAAAGCAATGGTATTCCCAGTAGTCATGTATGGCTGCGAGAGTTGGACTATAAAGAAGGCCGAGCGCCGAAGAATAGATTCTTTTGAACTATGGTGCTGGAGAAGACTCTTGAGAGTCCCTTGGACTGCAAGAAGATCAAATCAGTCAATCCTAAAAGAAATCAACCCTGACTGTTCCCTGGAAGGCCAGATAATGAAGCTGAAGCTCAAATACCTTGGCCACCAAATGAGAAGGGAGCACTCACTGGAGAAGACCCTGATGCTGGGGAAGATTGAAGGTCAAAGAAGATGGGGACGGCAAAGGATTAGATGGTTGGACAGTGTCATAGATGCAACAAACATGAAATTGAGCAAACTTCAGAGGATGGCGGAAGACAAGAAGGCCTGGCGTGATGTGGTCCATGGGGATTATTATTTTTTAAGGTGACATCTGCTGTGTCACTACATCACTTCCAGAGAAAACCTAGAAGTAATAGGGTAGCTCTAGGAATCACCAGATACTCTATGGTTCCTTTGACAGAGGGATGAAGCCAACATTGCCTCCCATGTCCCCTCCACCAAACCCTCCCACTATTTACAAGGCATGGCCTAGCAGCCCTACATTGCGCTCATACGGATTTGAGGCTGGCAGTGTGCCATAATACACGTTTGGCTACAAAGGGCCTGAATTATTAATTTCATCCCGTCTCCAGTTCTTCAGTATGCTACGTTCCCTCAGCTCTCCTCAGAAAAACCACCCTGTACTTGTCGAACAAGAGCATGATTATCATTATGTTCCCTCACAAAACGAAGCGCTTCCCCCTTCTCCTGCTCCGACAATAGTTCCCTGCTCTAGACGCTGAGAGAGAAGCGGCTCATTTCCAGCGAAAAAACCAGTGCGGGAAAACTTATTTCCCTTTCTCCTTCACACCAGAGTATTTAATTATGAATTTATGCAAACACACATTTCAGATCTCTCTCTCTTCTAACAACGGTATATATATATATTTTTCCTTTTTGCCCAAGGTACTTTTGGGCTGTCAAGAAGGGAAGAAACAAGACAACAATTCTGAGGCAAATGGCGTCGGAAGCACGTTGCAGCCTATTCAGAGGATGGCCAGATTAATTTAGGATGTTTGTAGGAGGAAAAAAAATATTAAACTGCTTGAACAAAAGCCTGCCTGTGTGTGTGTGTGTGCACGCGCTCACATCTTTTGTGACAGTCAATTCATTAAAAACCAAAGGCAAAAAAAGTAGAATCTGAGCATGGAACAATGAGACAGCTGTTAATATTGTATCTGTAACCAAGGCATGTGAGTGCAAACAACAGCTTCCACAAAAGTATAAATTAGGGGTAAATCCCGTGGACCCGTTGAATGTTTACCAATTTAATGCCATTGTTAGTGGTAGGCTGTTTCGATCCAGGATGCAATTCTGATGAGCTTTGGGGCCTTTTTCTCTCCGCAAAGGAAAGGAACAGGCATGCGAGTGGCTGGACACCCACATACATATATTCATACACATGTGCAAATTAAGCTCACATTCTGCCAGCATAAAGCATGTTCCTGACCACAACTGGAAGTGCTTCCTCCCCCCCGCCCAAACCCATGCCAGAAGAGGCAACAGAATTCCCACAACCCAACAGTCTGTCCCATATGGCTTCCTTTTCATTAGAAAGTGAGGTAAATTTTTGAATGCGGGACTTTCCAACTCACATTTAGGTAGGACTGCCAAACCACTGGTGTGTGTGTGGGTGTGTGTGTGTGTGGGTGTGAAGTGCCATCAGGTCGCTTTGGCAACTCTATGAATTAATGTCCTTCAAAATGTTTTATCGTTAACAGCCATTCTCAGGTCTTGCAAACTGAAGGCCATGGCTTCTTTTATTGAGTCAATCCATCTCATGTTGGATCTTCCTCTTTCAGAGCCATAGCCGGTGGTGGGGCTTTGGGGCAGAGTCCCCCACAACTAAGGCAGAGCCCCACCACGGCACATGCATCTTGGAGGGCAGGATGTCACGCCCAAGGAAGTTGCAGGAGGAGGTGGTGCAAAGGCGGGAAGGAAAGGGAAGCCTATGCAAAACTCCGCCCAAGCTCTGGTTGCTGTGTTGGGCAGCGAGCGGGCACCAGGGAGGCTGGCAGATCACCCCACACACACACTGGGCTAGGAGTAGAAATACTTGCTTGAGAGCCAGGCACTCCACACTTTCAGCCAAGTTCGGTGGGGTGGAAAACAGGGCATGAGCTGGGATTGGCCCAGCGGGAAATTCCCCTCCAATTGGAAAGAGACGCTCTGAAAGTGTCACCAGTTGCTGGGCAGACCCATTGCTGGCATACGGAGCTTGGCTGGGAAAGAGAAAGTTGGCCCTGGGCTTTACTTGATAATCCCCCCCACCCAGTGACTCTGCTGGGGTGGAAGAATATAGATATATGAGGGGCTGGGGAAGGAGTGGCAATGATAAATCAGGTGTGGGGTGTCTTTATTCCTCCTCCCCAACATGTCAGGCAGAGGACAGCAGCCAATCCATGCAGGCTGGGTCACACTGAAGCCTTAGGTGGGCTATGCTGAGGAAGAGCAGCACGTGTTTCCCACACGGCCACCAAGATTTCACAGGTGGTACTGAAGGCTGGGTGCCAGAGAACTTGCTGCCTCTGCCACTGCTCTTTTCTTCGCAGTTCAGTCCAGCCAGCCAGCCAGTCTAATTAGCACCCACACACAAAAAAAATTCCTGGCTATGGAGCTGTCCTCGTTCCCTGCTGCCTTCAACTTTTCCTAGTATTATTGTGTTTTCCAGTGAGTCCTGTCTTCTTATGTTGTGACCAAAGTACGATAGCCTCAGTTGAGTCATTTTAGCTTCTAGGGAGAATCCAGCTTGACTTGATCGAGAACCCACTTCTTTGAATTTTTGGCAGTCCACGGGATCCATAAAACTCTCCTCCAACACCACATTTCAAAGGAATCTACTTTCTTCCTGTCAGCTTTCCCTCCATAATAATTGGGGACTACTATGGCATGAATGAACTGGATCTTCGTTGGTTCTTAAGAGTCTTTTTTAACTCCTTCATGGCTTCCCTCTCCGGTTTCAATCTCTTTCTGATTTCTTGGTTGCCAACTCCCTTTTGGTTGATGATGGAGCCAAGGAACAGAAAATCTTGAATGACTGTTTCCATTTCTTCATCATCAACCTTAAAGTGGTGTAATTCCCTAGTAGTCATTACATTTTTCTTTGTGATGTTCAGCTGTAATCCTGCTTTGGCACTTTCTGCTTTAACCTTCATCAGGAGTCATTTCATGTCTTCACTGTTTTCTGCCGATAATTTGGCGTCATCTGCATATCTCAAATTGTTAATGTTCTTTCCACCAATCTTCACTCCACCTTCATCTAAAGCTGATCCCGTTTCCTTTATGATATCTTCCGCATACAGTTTGAAGAGATAGGGAGATAAAATGCATCCTTGTCTGACACATTTGCCAATTGGAACCTATTCTGTTTCTCCATATTCTGCATTCTAACAATGGCCTCTTATCCAGGGTATAGGTTGTGCATCAAAACAGTCAGATGCTATGGAACACCCATTTCCTTTAAAGTCAACCATAGCTTTTCATGATCCACACAATCAAAAGCTGTATTGTAGTCTATGGAACACAAGCTGATTTTCTTCTGAAATTATCTTGTATGCCCCAGTATCCAGTGTAAATTTGCAATATGATCTCTAGTGCCTCTTCCCTTTCTGAATCCAGCTTGAATATCTGTCATTTCCCATTCCATATATGGAAATAGTCTTTGCTGTAAAATATTGAGCATCACTTTACTTGTGTGAGAAATGAATGCAATGGTTTAATAGTTGATACGGTCTTTGACATCTCCTGTTTTGGAATTAGGACATAAATGGAACATTTTCAGTCTGTGGGCGATTGTTTTGTTTTCCATATCTGTTGGCACAATCTTTTAAAGATTAACATTTTAATGGACTCCATTTCCATGGCTTGGAATACCTCTGTAGATATCCGATCTACTTCTGGTGATTGGTTTCTCCTAATTGCTCTCAATGCAGCTCTCACTTCACTTCCTAAAACTGTAGGTTCTTCTTCAAAAGATCCTTCTTGGAAGGAATCTGTCCTTTCATCTCCAGGTCCTGTTGCCTACCATCGCTCTGTGGTGGGAGCAAAATTATGGAAAAAAGCAGCTCATGTACCTAACGGACGTTTATACAGGAAGTGATGAAGGGTAGCTCTAGGAGTCACTGGAAACTCTATGGTTATACCCTCAATTTCCAGTGATTCCTAGAGCTACCCTTCATCACCTGTATATACTTCCAGTAAGAACAGGAGGCTGTACATTTTTAAAAAAAATCTCCCATGACACTGTGCCCCTCCACAACCCTCCAGTTTATTGTATTGTGCTATTGTTGGGGACAATGCATACATTACATCCCTAGTTTATATGTATATTCAATCAAAATACAATCACATTTTGGTACAGGTACACTCACCAAGAATCAGATAATGTATGCTCGTTGACAAGCCCACATTTGCTTCTATATGTATGAAAGAGTTCTTGACCAGGGCTATTTTTGGGCAGGAACGCACAGGAACAGAGTTCCGGCTGGCTCCCAAGTTGGCCACGCCCAGCAGGAACTCACTAGCATAATAGGCCACACCCAACAGCAGAAACTCATTCGGACTGGCTACATTAGGGGTGTGTGGCCCAACATGCAAAGGAGTTCCTGCTACAAAAAAAGAAGCAAAAGGTGGGTGTGGCTGGATGACCACACTTCTGGTAACATGGGGGTGCGGCCTAATGTGCTAATGAGCTGTGCTGTCAGGGGTGTGGCCTAATATGCTAATGAGTTTCTGGTGTTGGGTGTGGCCTATTATGCTAATGAGTTCCTGCTGGGCTTTTTCTACAAAAAGAGCCCTGTCTTGACTAATATAATGTCCCAGATCACCTCTGGACCAGTACATGTGCACACACCCAAGCCTGTGAACCATGATCAATATCTTTTGGTTGAGCTGACTGGTGGTACTGAAGGAACCCACAAAACCCTCTGTCAGCTTTTGCCTTCATGTCAGATAAAATACAGCCCTGGCCTTGGGGCCTCCTACAGTGCAGAGTTAAGACTGAACGTCCCTCAGACATACAGATCTTTTATAGCCTTTGCGTAAACACCCTGAAATCCACATGGGACTAATTCCATATGGCATGCAAAGGTGCAATCAATCTGATTCTTCTTCGGAGGGGGTATGTTTTCAATTATCTAACGAATGACAATCACTAGCCAACCTTGTCCACGGCTGGCCACTCTTCACAGTGGGCAGATGGTTCTCATGAGCTTTCGGTGAGCTTGCAAAATAGTTGCATTCCTTAAAATGAAAGGGAAAGGGAATAACCATGAAAGGTTAAGTAGGACAATACAACTGAATTAATTTCAGTCCTAGAAATTAAGGCCTGATACAATCTAGGTCCAGACAGAGATATCCCATATATACTTCCCCACCACGATAAGGAGACTAGGGTCCTTTCTGCATTTGCCTGCCTCTCCAAATTTTCTCAGTGTTCTAGTTGAGGCAATTTAAGGCCCTTTCTGCACTCTCCTTTTAATCCATGTTCACCACCGTGTAATTCAACATTTTTAATCCAGGGTTTTTCCCCCTATTCTGCACTAAAATCAGTTCAACCTTCTTTTTATTCAGGGTTTTCCCCCCATTCTACATTACATTACCTCCCTTCAGTGGTCAGCCCAGTTTCAGCCTGTTGTTGCCCCGGGTTATTTGGATTAGCTGTCATGCCTAGTGGATATGAGCTAAGGAAAAGAATACCAAAAAAAGAGCCTAGCTAAGTTACAATGTGGAGGATGGCAGAAGACAGGAGGGCCTGGCATGATGTGGTCCATTGGGTCGTGAAGAGTCGGACTCGACTGTGCAACTGAACAACAACAAGTTACAATGCAAGACAGTTACCTTGGAGCAAGTAAATGTAAAAGTAAAGGATTCCCTTGCTTGACAGCTAGTCAAATCCAACTCTAGGAGGCGGTGCTCACCTCCGTTTCCAAGCTGAAGAGCCAGTGCTGTCTGAAGACATTTCCGTGGTCATATGGCCAGCATGACTAAATGCCGAGGCGCACGGAACACTGTTACCTTCCCACCTGTTACGTATCGGGACTGAAACATTGCAGGACTGCTGCCAGAGACAGAGTGAGCTTGGAGCCGAATAACAATAGACCAACAGGATTCTGGCAGGAACCAATTAAGGTGTAAAGTTTTGTAAACAGCCTATCGTCGGGAGTGGGGTGTGTTGGGGTGTGGCCATTGCAGGCAATATAACCGAGCTGAGGCTCTGGTCTACAGTCTTGTTCTTGCTGAAATCACTGAATAAGGTAGAGCTGGTCACTAGACTGGGAGTCTGTTCATCCATGGAACCCACTATTTAACACCACCAAAGCGGTACCTATTTATCTACTTGCAATTTCTTGCCTTCGAACTGCTAGGTTGGCAGGAGCTGGGGCCAGAGACGGGAGCTCACCCCGTCATGCAGCACTTGGGTTTCGAACTGCCGAACTACAGACCTTCCGGTCTGCAGCTCAGCGTCTTAACCTCTGAGCCACCGTGGCCCTAGAGCAAACATGTCCCCAAACCCCTACTGCCCCTTTGCAGAGAAGTTTGGGTCCCAGCACAGGGTTGCCAGGCCAAGCTTGGCAACTGGAGGGAGGGTAGGAACATGGGGTGGGGGTACGGCATGATGAGCATACTGACCTCACTTCAGGGGGAAACTGAGACGTGATGGCAGTAGCTCTTGAAATTGCCAGAAACTCAATGGTTCTGCCAAAGAGTTTTCAGTAATTCCTAGAGCTACTGCCCTAACTTCCAAGTTTTCCATGGAAGTGATGTCAGTACACTTGCAATGCTGGTGAGGTTGATTTTTAAATTATTTTTAATTATCCCCTGCCACCACTCCAAGCGGTATCTCGGGGCAGGGTGTTTCCCACCCAAACTAGGGTCTTGTCCACCCCTAAGTCCATTGGATACATCTGATCCAGAAAAGTATGACCCAATAAACTGGTTAGCTTTTGAAGTGCCACAGGACTGTGGTATCTTGGTTGCTAGCAATGTTCCCTCTAAGCTGGGTTGATTTTTAAATTATTTTTAATTATCCCCTGCCACCACTCCAAGCGGTATCTCGGGGCAGGGTGTTTCCCACCCAAACTAGGGTCTTGTCCACCCCTAAGTCCATTGGATACATCTGATCCAGAAAAGTATGACCCAATAAACTGGTTAGCTTTTGAAGTGCCATAGGACTGTGGTATCTTGGTTGCTAGGCATTAGCACCATACTAGCATGGGATTTGTCCTCCAGATGTGCATGAACCAGATCTGTCCTGTTAATCTTGGTGTATTAATATCTTACCTATTCAAGTAGGTATATTCTATTTCCCCCCCCCAAAAAAAAAGGGTCAAAGAAACTGATTTTTCATTGCACTCACAGTGAATATAAAAATAGCATTAAAAACACTACAACAAGAAAACCAGCAACAGAACAGCAATCAAAAGTGAAGAGCCCCACAGCAAAACTAAATGGCGGATCCAACCAAAAGCAAATGGGCATAAGCAGCTTTTCACTTGGCATATGAACGCCAGTAATGAAGAAGCCAGGGCCACGGTGGCTTAGAGGTTAAGACGCTGAGCTGCAGACCAGAAGGTCTGTAA
Source organism: Gekko japonicus (assembly GCF_001447785.1). Classification (NCBI taxonomy): domain Eukaryota; kingdom Metazoa; phylum Chordata; class Lepidosauria; order Squamata; family Gekkonidae; genus Gekko; species Gekko japonicus. The sequence goes on along the minus strand of NW_015177045.1, from coordinate 101,702 downwards.
TTCAGTAGTTCAAGACCCTAATGCCGCATGATGGAGTGCGCGCCTGTCTCTGGCCCCAGCTCCTGCCAACCTAGCAGTTCAAAAGCAAGAAATTGCAAGTAGATAAATAGGTATTGCTTCGGTGGGAAGGTAACAGCGTTCTGTGTGCCTTGACATTTAGTCATGCTGGCCACAAGACCATGGGAATATCTTTGGACAACGCTGGCTCTTCGGCTTGGAAATGGAGATGAGCACTGCCCCCTAGAGTTGGATTCAACTGGCTTTTAAGCAAGGGAAACCTTTACCTAATGAAGAAGCCAGGTCGACCCTTCAAGATAAGATGTTCCTCAAGCTGGTACCATATAGGACTCTCTCTGGACAGCTCCCACCTCACCTTCCGAGGCATAGAAGCACAAGGGAGAGCCTCAGATGGCAACCAAAGTGGGTAGAAAGATGCAAAAGCCTCTAAATATTATTTCACCAGGAGTTTAAGCCTCAGGCTGTTGAGATTGATTGTGCTTTTAGACACCGCCTGCTGTCACTGCGTTGAATCTTCTTGTTTGATCCTAATGGGGACGTTTCATCGATCCATATCGCTGCGTCCTGCTAACTTTGGCGTCACCCACCTTGAGGACCGTTTGCGCTGAAAGGTGGCACAGCGGTTTTCGAAAACCCATTCCGGAAAGTTTTAAAAAAACCCCTACAAATGTATGCATCTTGTGTGCGTGCCATGCCGGGAACCCGGCCAGCGCCTCCCCCAAAATGCAAAACCCGTACGAGATTGTTTGTCTGATTCGAATGCAGGTAATGTAACTCTTAAGCTCAGTGATCCAGGAGCAAATTTCCCAGCAGGCCGGCCTTGACAAGCAGCTGTCACTCAATCTTGAGCATTTTCACCTCCCTGAGAGGACAGATGGTCCCGGCCTACTTAGCAATTCCAGCCTTTGCCACCACCACCACCACCCCGCCACTCTCCGCATGCAGCTCCATAATAAAGATGCTCTGAGATTTGTGTTAATCTGCAGTCTTTGGGGTAAACTGTAAACAAAGTGTGTAGAGTTATTGTTTCTCATTACGAGCCGGACCTCTTATCTTCCCTTCTGCCTATGGCATATAGATATCTTTAATAGCCTATATGGCTGGACTTGCTTTCCGTGGAGATTACTTCCCATCATTTTAAAGCACCAACAAAATTACTTTGTCTGAAGAGCCTTGACCTAATCTGAGAGGCTTTTCTTTCCCGGCGAAGACGGCGAGGCAGCCTTATTTCTCCCGACTAGGAGAACGACATCTTATAGGGGTTGCTGTCGCAAGGTTTTAAGCAAAGACATGTATTATATTTGCTCATTTCTCTCTTCGGAGAGCGATGTCTCCCTCTCACAGACACCTTATCATTCATTCAGAAACTAGAACAGGAAAGGATGGTTTGGAGGGGCATGAGGTGAGTGGCTTGTACAGCGGAAGACGGTGTTCATCAAGGAACAGGGAAGGGGTTGTTTGTCACCACCTCCTCTTTGGTGTTGTTTTTATCAGATACGTCTCCCTTACCTTCCTTCTCCTGTGAGGCAAAAAGGGAAGATAATCTCCTCTTCAAACTCGGACAAGTGTCGTTTGGGGTGGATTGGCGGCAGAAGGGAAAGGAAAGCGTTATCCAATGCCTTCGTTAATCGGTGTCATTAAGGCATTTTGTTAGCATTTCCATCTACAGGGAAGAAACAGGGAGGAATTTCAGACAGGCGATATATTCCGGAAGAGGAACGGTTCCCAAATGGTTTCTGGTCTGTCATTTCAGACAGAACCGTTTGAGAACCGGTTCCCTTCCAGAATATATTTGTCCTATTTATCTACTTGCAATTTCTTGCTTTCGAACTGCTAGGTTGGCAGGAGCTGGAACTAGAGACAGGAGCTCACCCTGTCTTGCGGCACCCGGGTCTTGAACTGCTGAACTACTGACCTTCCACAGCCTGCAGTTCAGCGTCTTAACCACTGGAGCCACGGCAGAAGGGAAACGAAAGCGTTATCCGATGCCTTCGTTAGTCGGCTTCATTAAGGCATTTTGTTAGCATTTCCATCTACGGGGAAGAAACAGGAGTTCTTCAAACAGCAGCTCAGGGGCAGGCCGTTTTTCTCTATTGCAAGCACATATGGAGGGGCTGTCGAGTCACAGCCGACTCATGGCGACCCCATGGCGACTCCAAGGCCAGTGAGAAGCAGAGGTGGTTTGCCAGAGCCTTCCTCCGCAGAGCCTCCCTTGGTGGCCTCCCATTCCAGGACCAATCCTGCTTAGCTGCCAAGCTTGGACGAGATTAGGGTTGCCAACTTCCAGGTGGCGCCTAGAGATCTGTTGCTATGACAACTAAGGATGGGCACGAACCAGCTAATGAACTGTGGCTGCGGTCACACGGAACGTTAGCCACGCTAGAGAGACGGAAGACATGCGGAGTTTCCGGGCGCGATCTCACCGGCACATCTGGGAAGCGTAGCACTCCCGTGGCTCAACTGAGGCTTCCCGCCGAAAACGCGCAGCAAAAAACTAGTACCTCGGAGGTACTAGTTTCCAGAAACTGCGGGGCAAGGGCGGGTGTCTGATCGCGTTTCCGGTGGCATCCGGCACCCGCCCATGTCCCCTTGCAAAAAAGGTTTTTTTCCCCAAGTCTCCGTGGATGCGCACAAGCACCCAATGGAGCATGCGCATTTTTGGTGTACACATGGGGGGAAAATACCGGTTTGCCGCACGGCGCGCTTCTTCGTTGCGCGCTGGATTGTTCTGTGATCGGCACTTCTCCCTAACCACGGAACCTCCACGGAACCTCCACGGGAGGTCTGATCGCTTAACTGCATGTTAGTTTGCCCCGGGGCAAACAACCACGCTTCCCCCTTCCCCGCAGTTTCCTGCCCATGTGACCGGAGCCTGTAGTTCATAACGAATTCAGGGTTCGTGAAGCAAGGAGGGATGAAGGAGGGGGTTTCCTGACTCCGTGAGACTTGGTATTTATTTATTTATTATTATTTATTTCTCATATTTCTACCCTGCCCTCCCAGCCAAGGTCAGCTCAGGGCGGCTTACATAAAATCAGCATATATTTGCAATAAAACAAAACATTTAAAACCCTGCTAAAACTAGTCTCTCCTTATATATAATTGAATAGTGGGTGCCAAAGTTCTAATTCTAAAATGCACTCCCTTAGTGTATGGCTGATGGCACTGCTCCTCAGCATATATCGCCACCAATCAGAAGGCAAAGCCCGGGTCCCGCCCACACCACAACTGCTGCGACAACCTGGTCTTTTGCATATGGAAGCTGATTGGACTTCACTCCATTCCACACCTCAAACTCCCCCCCCCCGCGAGGCAGTTGGAATGTCAGTTGCATATGGAACCTGCTGTATTCTGGTGGTGTGCAGGTCCCAGGTTCATGTTTTAAAAGCAGACTGACACTGTTTGCCCAAAGCCAGAGCACTCTCCCAGAGCCTCTTTCTAGCTCCCGTTGTATTTATTTCCACAACGGGCCTTATTTCTAGTTAACAATAACACAGTAGGTACTAGTATTGTGGTTGCTGGATCAGCGATGGCTACCATATTAGTTCTTTCTTCCCATAACTGGCTCCTAGGTTTACTTCAGGTGTCTTTCGGGCAGTTGGCACAGGCTCATGTTATGAATTCCAGAGATTACAGGGCCTCCTATCCTTCAACAACTAGTTGCTAATGAAGTTGAATGGTGGCGGCGGCTCCAAGAGCCTGGCAGAAGAGCTCCATTTTACAGGCTCTGTGGAGCTGTAAAAGGTTATGCAGGGCCCTGATCTCTTCTGGGAGCTCATTTCACCAGGCCGGAGTCACCACTAAGAATGCCCTGGCCCTGGTTGTAGACAGCCTGGTTTCTTTAAGACTCGGGAGGGCCAATGTAGTAATAACGCCCCAAAACAATGAAGAAATTGGGCTATGGGGAAAAAATGGTATTGTCATCAACGTATGGATACAACTTTCTTTCAGTTTTCTTCTCTTGGACGCACCCCACATTTACTCAGACAGGAATCACAAATCTCAAAGTGGACACTCTGCACCCAGGCGATTAGGGTTGTTACTGTCACAAGTGTGCGAGTGAGCGACTCAGTATGCCTGGACATTGGGAAGCGCCACATCACTCTAAGTTTGTAGAAGTGTTATCTCCTTGCATGGTATGGCTCTCTCTTTGTCTTAACCCGGGAGCTGCCCTCTGACCCCTCCTCCCTCTCTCTGTGCACTTTGTCCTCTCCCATTCTCCACATGGCTCTTTATGGAGTAAACATCTCTACAGGTCTCTCCTGTAGAAACGATGCCCTCATAGTCCCAGGCACAGAAAGAATCATGTCAATACTGTGAGAAATACTGAGTGCACAGTGACCACAAAAGCATTCAGATAACTAGATATCCAAGTCCAGATTCTAGATTCGAGTCCAGCAGCTCCTTAGACACCAACAAGATTTTGAAGGTATATGCTTTCAAGAGTCAGAGCTTCTGTATCTGATGAAGGAACCATTGGCTCTCAAAAGCTTATTCCACAAAAATCTTGTTGATCTCTGAGGTGCTAATGGACTCAAATCTAGCTCTATTGGGGTTGCTAGCTCCAGGTTGGAAGCGAATCCCTCTAAGCTGTGGAATCTTGTGAGTAAAACTTCTACTTCGCGAGCTACTGGCATTAGAGTTATAAGCGAGCAATTTAGCTATTGCGTAAATTCGTTTGCTCTGGAGCCCTCCTTCCTGAGCTAAGACAAAAATGTGTGAGCCGGAGGCTAAAAAACTGAGCTAGCTCACACTAACTCAGCTTAGAGGGAACACTGGTTGGGACATACCTGGAGATTTTCAGGGTGGAGCCTGAGGAGGGAAGAGTTTGGGGAGGGACTTTGGTGCCATAGAATCTACCTTCCAAAGTGGCCATTTTTTCCAGGTGAACTGATCTCGGTCACCTGGAGATCAGTTGTAACAGCAGGAGATCTCCAGCCACCACCTGGAGATTGCAAAAGTAGAGAGATCACAGGACAGGTTGTCAAACTAAGTAAACCCACCGTGAAAAAGAACAAAAATTGCATTTTATATTAACACCCAAATTTATGTAACGCAATAGATATTTCAATTTCTATGTATCAGAAATTCAACAATTTTTTAGCGTCCCTTATAAACTACTGATACGGTCATGTTCATTCCTTCAACAAGTGAACTCCACGTTTGTGAACTACACAGGCTTGTGGAAGCACAGAACAGAAGATAAGTCGGCTGACAAACTGTTGCTTCCAGTTTTCAACAAGGTCAAATCACAGCAAGGACAGTTGATGGTTGAAATACAGGGAGTTCACTTGTGGAATGAATGAACGTGACTGCACCAGCAGACCCTACAAGACTGTTGAATTTCTGATACATAGCAATTGAGATATCGATTGTGTTACAGTCTGGTGTAGTGGTTAAGTGCGCGGACTCTAATCTGGGAGAACCAGGTTTGATCCCCCACTCCTCCACTTGCACCTGGCTGGATGACATTGGGCAAGCCGTAGTTCTGATAAGAGCTGTTCTTGAAAAAGAGCAGTTTCTGTCAAGAGCTCTCTCAGCCCCACCTGCCTCACAGGGTGTCTGTTGTGGGGAGGGGAAGGGAAAGGAGTTTGTAAGCCGCTCTGAGACACCTTTGGGTAGTGAAGGGCGGGGTATAAATCCAATCTCTTCTTCTTCTTCTACATAAATTTAGTTGTTTACATAAATTGCAATTTTTGTTATTTTTCATGGGGTGTATACTTAGTCTGACACACCATGAAAAATAACAAAAATTGCAATTTATGTAAATGACGAAGTTCATGTAAGGCAATCGATACTTAGTTTGAGGGCTGCAGTGGCTCAGAGGTTAAGATGCTGAGCTGCAGACTGGAAGGTCGGTAACTCATCAGTTCGAGACCCTAGTGCTGCGTGACGGAGTGAGCTCCCATCTGTGGCCCCAGCTCCTGCCAACCTAGCAGTTTGAAAGCAAGAAAGTGCAAGTAGATAAATAGGCACCACTTTGGCAGGAAGGAAACAGCATTCTGCGCGCCTTGGCATCTAGTCATGCTGGCCACATGACCACCGAAAAAGTCTTCACATACCGCTGGCTCTTCAGCTTGGAAACGGAGATGAGCACCGCCCCCTGGAGTCGGATTCGACTGGCTTTCAAGCAAGGCAAATTTTAACCTTATACTTAGTTTGACCACCTGGAGATTGGCAACCCTAACAACAGACCAATATGGCTGCCCTCGTGGAACTAGATATCCGAGTGAAATCCCGTTTCACATTCATTTCATGTGTCTTGTTGCAGGGCATTTGGCAAGAATTGCCTCTGGAGTCTATACTATAGGGAAATACCCTACATCTAAGGCATCAGAGCTTCCTCCGTGGAGGCAAGAACGGATTGACAAGAAGGCCTTGTTACAGGGAACATCCTTTAATCCTTCAGCTGTGGCTTTGGCTGCACCTCTCTCCAGACTACAGAAGAGGACGACAGAAAAGCTTCTGAATCCCCCTATTCAGGCACCGAGTGAGTTGATTTAAATCAAGGCAACTGCAATTGGTCAATTATAATAAGAGTTTATAAATCTTTTTTTAAAAAAAAGAAAAATGTGAATCACTGCATTTCTCGATCAAGTGTTGCTAATTGGTTGCCTGCTATCACTAAATGTGTTCGTTTGCAATGAAAGGAGCCCTCTGTGCTGTCTTGTTTATGAGCATCATGCACAATCTTGGATACATCCCACCTTTCCCCCCACCATGGCATTTAAAACTGCATACACAGCATTTGTAAGGGAGGGGGCAAACAGGCTTTTTAATGAGCTGTACTTGACAACAGAGTGTGAATTCAGGTGTGTGTTTTTTCCTCCAAAATATATCAAATAGCCCTTGTTACAACTCCCCTTAAAAAAAAAAAAGCATATAGATACATTCCATTTCTTATGTTATCATTCCAAATAGGGATGCCATCCTCCAGGTGGGACGTGGGGAATCCCCCAGGATTACAGCTCATCTCCAGACTACACAGATCAGCTAACCTGGAGAAAAGGAATGCTTTGGAGGGTAGACTCTATATTATTGTACCCCACTGAGGTCCCTGTTCCTCCCCAGGCTCAAATCCCCAAATCTCCAAAAGATTCCCAACCTGGATCTATCAACCGTACCCTCTGCAATTCCCCACCAGTGGCAGCGCTGTTGTTGTTAGATCTGTCGGCCACATTTGATACGGTCGACCACCAGCAGCTGTCCCACCACCTTGCCTACGCGGGAATTCAGGGGCTCGCCCTTCAATGGCTTGCCTCATTTCTCCAAGGTCGGGGCAGAGGGTAGTGCTAGGGGAACAGCAGTCCTGGAGGCATCCGCTTGAATGTGGGGTGCCTCAGGGGGCGGTGCTTTCCCCGATGCTATTTAACATATATATGCGCCCCCTCGCCCAGATTGCCCGGAAGTATGGGCTGGGATGTCAACAATACGCAGATGACACCCAGCTCTACCTGATGTTAGGCAGCCAGCTGGTCTCCAACCTGGAAGATCTGCACAGGGCTCTACAAGCCATGGCTGGGTGGCTCAGACTGAGCAGGCTGAAATTAAACCCGATGAAGACGGAGGTCCTGTGCTTGAGTCGGACTGGATCAGGATTAGGGCTCCCGTTTCTGACATTCGACGGGCACCTTTGGTGCCAGCTTCAGAGGTTAGGAGCTTGGGAGTGCTCCTGGACTCCACCTTAACGATGGAGGCCCAGGTGGCAGCCACTGCCAGATCGGCCTTTTATCATCTTCGGCTAGTACCTTGACCGCAATGACCTAGCTACAGTGATCCATGCGATGGTCACCTCGAGGCTAGACTACTGTAACACTCCCTACATGGGGCTGCCTCTGTCGCAAATCCAGAAGCTGCAGCTGGTGCAGAATGCTGCGGCCAGGTTGTTGGCAGGCGTCCCTAGGTGGGAGCACACCCGACATGTGTTGAAAGCTCTGTGCTGGCTGCCTATAGCATACCGGATTCGCTTCAAAGTGCTGGTACTTACCTTTAAAGCCCTACATGGCCAGGGTCTGGCATACCTGAGGGACCGCATTTCCCCACATATTCCCCAAAGAGCACTTCGGTCGGGGTCACAACACCGGCTGGTGACTCTGGGCCCTAAGGAGGCCAGGCTTGCTGCCACAAGGGCCAGGTCCTTTTCAGTGGTAGCTCCTATCTGGTGGAACGAGCTCTCAGAGGAGATCAGGGCCCTGTGGGACCTTGTGCAGTTCTGCAGGGCCTGTA
>NW_015177045.1:89803-90004 GCF_001447785.1 Gekko japonicus | reverse complement strand
CAGATTAGAGTCCACGCACTTAACCACTACATCAAACTGGTTCACTGTATCATTAAATATATATTTTGTTCAATCCTTTTTATGTATGGCTGTCACCTCAACTTTTTAGAAGAAGCAGAGAAGGAGGTTGGATTTATACCCCGCCGTTCACTACCTGAAGGAGTCTCAGAGTGGCTTATGATATCCTTTCCCTTCCCCTCC
>NW_015177045.1:76710-89616 GCF_001447785.1 Gekko japonicus | reverse complement strand
TAAGCTGCTCTGAGACTCCAAGTGAAGGGCGGGGTATAAATCCAATCTCTTCTCTTCTTCTTCTTCTTCTTGTGGCTGACCCAAGGGCACACCAGCAGCTGCATGTGGAAGAGTGGGGAATCAAACTAGGTTCTCCCAGATTAGACTCCACACCCCTAACCACTACATCAAGCTGGCTCTCATACCAGGTATTCAATTCCATTTTGGGGTTTCATTTTGGCCACTTTTTTGGTGTTCCCAGTTGAAATCCTCCCAGTCTGCCCTTGCCATTTCCATTTTTAAAAAATATCTTAAGAGATCCACTCACAATTGCCCCAGTGATGTTATCTTTTGATCCTCTGATTTCATTTTAAATCAGATTATATTTGTAGTATGTAATTTAAGGGTGGGTTTTTTTCCAATTAAGAAATCTTATTTAAATGAATAAAATGTGTTTACGTCACTAATAATGGCCACAGATAATGGCTCTATATTGTGCCTGATGATATGATGGGCCGTTTCACAGATAATGTATTTCTCTCAGCCCCGCCCACCTCCCAGGGTGTCTGTTGTGGGGAAGGGAAGGGGAAGGAGTTTGTAAGCCGCTCTGAGACTCCTTTGGGTAGTGAAGGGCCATGGGGTATCAATCCAATCTCTTTTCTTCTTCCAGTTCACTCTTTGCTGACACAGGCTGATTCTGCATTGGCTTTTCCCTCTGTTGTTTTATAAAACCCATGTTGAAACAGACATTCCTCTCTGCATTGCATGCTGCTTTCACTTCCTTTGATTATCAGACTTAATGGTAGCCTCCACATTCCATGCCACTTTTGCTTCCTTTGACCATCGGATTTTAAGGTAACTTCTGCATAGATTTATGGCCGTTTTATGGCCGTTCAGGGGTGCCTTTGCTGTCAGTACGGTGTTGCCCCAGGGTATTTCAATGTGGTTTTGAGCTGCACTTTTTCCTCCCAGTTGAGAAAATGTGGAGCGAATGCTAGATGCAGAGTCGCCCTAAATTTGTTCTACTGTTTCTGACTAACACGGCTGACCACCTGGATCTATTCTAAACAGAGTGGGCCTTCCCCGTTGCCACATGCAGCCTCCTAGGAAATGCCAGGATGTATTCACTTGGAGAGCCATATCCTTACAAACAGCACAACAGGAGGCCGGAGATCAGCACATACAGCAAGACCCCAATATTCCTTTGCTCGGCCGGGAGGACGTCAATCACTGCAGGGACCACCTGGGCACAGAGCAGCAGGCCGTTGCTCCAGGCCAGGCATATGCTTCTCAGTGGCCTTCATTGTCTGAGGATAAATACAGCTCTTAAAACTCTCCTTGTTGTTTTATGGCATGCTGCATTGTTTGCTCAAGGCTTTTTACGGAGGGCCATGTGCTACATGCTTTGCACAACTGCCCCCCCCTCCATCATTCCCTCCTTGCGAGGCTGAGCATTCCCCTGCTGGCGTTTGGCTTGAGCCACAGATGGACCCAAGGTGCTCAGACGTCTCCTGTGCATCTGCATGGAAGTGTTTAATGCAGCATGCGCTAGAAAGTCTGCCTCCCGCACTGCAGGGTGCCTTAGATGGGGCAGGATGTGGAAAGAAATGTAGAACAGGCCTCAGAACTTCACAAATATTATACGCGAGGTGCTTGATAAATTCTCACGGGAGAGAGGCCTCAATGGTAGAAAACACATATTGAAATAAATGTTTTTATTTTATTTATTTACTTCATTTTTGCCCTGGCCAAAGTGGCTTACAGCATTATCCTCCCCCAAGAGCCATTTTGGTGTAGGAGTTAAGACTCTAATCCGGGAGAACCGGGTTTGATTCCCCACTCCTCCACATGCAGCTGCTGGGGTGACCTTAGGTCAGTCACAAGTTGTCTCAGAGCTCTTCTCTCAAGAACAGTCCTCGAAAGAGCTCTCTCAGCCCCCCCTACCTCACAGGGTGTCTGTTGTGGGGAGGGGAAGGGAAAGGAGATTGTAAGCCACTCTGAGACTCCTTTGGGTAGTGGAGGGCGGGGTATAAATCCAATCGCTTCTTCTTCATTTTATCCTCACAGCAACCCTGTGAGGTAGGTTAGGCTGAGCGTGTACGACTGGCCCAACATCACCCAGGGAGCCTCCATGTCATACTAGTCTGACACCCTTAACCACTACACCACACTACCTTTCAGTCTTAAAGGCTAAGTCTTTTTTTTTTTTTGCTATGACAGACTAACAGGGCTACCCCCCCCCCCTTGGCAATCATCACTGGAAGAACATCTGCGGGGCATACAGAAGACCACCTCAGGTTCATTCCCTGGCATCTCCACGTTAAAAAAAAAATGGGGATCAGGTAATAAGTGATGCCAACCCTTCCCTGAGATCCTGGAGATCTACTGCTCAGCAGTGCTCATCTTGATAGATCAACGGCCTGATCAGCAGAATATAGTCTGATGTGTTCATATCTATCAGGGAAGGTCTATGGGTCCATGGTAGAGCATCTACTTTGCATGGAGAAGGTCCTAGTTTGCATCTCTAGTTAAAAGGACCAGGTACATAAGAACATAAGAACATAAGAGACGCCAATGTTGGATCAGGCCAAAGGCCCATCCAGTCCAACACTCTGTCACACAGTGGCCAAAAATGCCAGGTGCCATCAGGAGGTCCACCAGTGGGGCCAGGACATTAGAAGCCCTCCCACTGTCCCCCCCCCCCAAACACCAAGAAGACAGAGCATCACTTGCTCCAGAGCCCCTATCTATACCTTGCGGCTCATAGCGACTGATGGACCTCTACTCCATATGCCTATCTAATTCCCTTTTGAAGCCGTCCATGCTTGTAGCCGTCGCCACTTCCTGTGGCAGTGAAGGTAGCAGGTGATACGAAAGATGGCCTGAGACCTTGGAGAGCTGCTGCCAGCCAGGGAAGACCTGACCTTGACTGACCAATGGTCAGACTGAATATAAGGCAGCTTCGGGTCACGTCTGTCAAAAGAATCCTGCTGGAATGGGACCAAGGTCCATTTCGTCTGACATCATGTTCCCAGTAGATGGACAGCCAGATACTTCCACGAAACCCAGAAGCAAAGCATGGCAATGGCCAACCTCTTCCTTTGTTTACCCTCCAGCAACCAATATTCAGAGGCATAACCCGCCTGAACGCTAAGGTGCCAAATGGCAGCCATGACTCAGAGGGATTGATAGAACTCTCCTCCAGGAATGTTTCCTACTAACCTTCTAAAGTCAGTGGCAGTCTTCCAAATTCCGTAAGTTAATTATATGCAATGTGATTTAGTGCTTTCTTTTGTTTGTCCTGGATCTATTGCCAGTCAGCTTCACCGTGTGACACACACACACCCAGTCCCAGAATTATGAGAGGGAAGGGGAAATTTGTCTCTTGTCTCTTTTGCAAAGGATATCGTATCTCTTGCGTATAATATGTGTACCTAAGAAGACACGTGGAGCTGCGGTGGCTCAAGTGGTTAAGACGCTGAGCTGCAGGCTGTGGAAGGTCAGTAGTTCACAGCAGTTCGAGACACGGGTGCCGCATGATGGAGTGAGCTCCCGTCTCTAGTTCCAGCTCCCGCCAGCCTAGCAGTTCGAAAGCAAGAAATTGCAAGTAGATAAATAGGTACCACTTTGGTGGGAAGGTAACAGTGTTCCGTGCGCCTTGGTGTTTAGTCATGCCAGCCACATGACCACGGAAACGTCTTCGGACAGCGCTGGCTCTTTGGCTTTGAAATGGAGATGAGCACCGCAACCCTAGAGTCGGACTCAACTGGCTTTCAAGCAAGGGAACCTTTACCTTTAAGAAGACACACTTCCGAATCCTCCCCCCTTCTCAACAAATCTGTTGTTCTGCTTGGTGCATGGAATGTGAGTTTGTGAGTCTCAGCTTGCCATAAGTGGCTTTTCCCTGAGACCATGTTTGTGAAAAGGTACAAACCCCCTACCTGTCCTGATTTTAGCTGCCTTCGGCGTATTGCTGATAGCCTCCAGGTTCTTGACCTAGACACATTGGACTTATAGTTGCCAACCGGAGATCTACTAGTATTACAACTGATCTCCAGGAGACACAGATCAGTTCACCTGGAGAAAATGGCCACTTTGGAAGGTGGACCCTACGTCATTGTACCCCACTGAAGTCCCTCCCCTAACCCTAACCCAAACCCCGCCCTCCTCAGGCTCCACCCCCCAAATTTCCTAGTATTTCTCAACCTGGAGCCGGCAGCCCTCGTTGGGCTCCAGGTTCATAACAGAGACATCCCCTATAGGTGTGGGTCGGTGGCAGTCTGACTCACGGATCCCATAGATCCCAACCCAAAATAGGGCTCTGTCCAAGGGAGTCCTCAAATGGCATCCACAGAACAGGGATTCAGACTCTTCAAGCTGGAAAAAGACAACCTTGAGCTTCTCTACCACATTAAGCCCACATTCATGAATACCAAGAGCCACCACTGACCCTAGGGTTGCCAGCTCTGAACAGGGAAATTCCTGGATATTTGGGGGTGGACCCTGTGGAGGGTGGTGTTTAGGAAGGGGAGGGACCTCAACAGGGTACAATGGTACAGAGTTCATCCTCTGAAACATTTCCCCCCCAGGTTGTTGACAACCCTACCCCAGGTACATTTCTTTAGTGTAGTGGTCTGTCATTGGAGAGCCAGTTTGGCATAGTGGTTAGGAGTGCAGACTCTAATCTGGGAGAACCGGGTTTGATTCCCCACTCCTCCACATACAGCTGCTGGTGTGACCTTGGGTCAGTCACAAGTTCTTTCAGAGCTGTTCTCTCAAGAGCAGTTCTGGAGAGAGCTCTCTCAGCCCCACCTACCTCACAGGGTGTCTGTTGCGGGGAGGGGGAGGGATTATAAACCACTCTGAGACTTCTTTGGGTAGTGAAGGATGGGGCATAAATCCAATCTCATCCTCCTCCTTCTTTTCCTTGCAAAACTGGGGCTTCCCCAGACTTGTAGAACAATCCCCCTTTACCTTTCCCTGGCCCCACTGCCTGGATTTTTTAATCCACATTTAGTGTCCTGATTCAGCATTAGATATTATGCTACCGACAGAAGATACAGTTTGCACACTAGGGGTGATTTCCCACAAGCGCTGCTCCGCGCTCACTCTTCTCTTTGGCCCGATAGTACGTGTCACTTTCACACAAGCTGCTGCGCAACCGCATTTCCCCCCCCCCCCCCCACCCCCGCGGTGTTGTTCTTGTCTACTCAATCCTGTTTTTTGAAGATTGAGTAGACGCGGGGAAAATCGCACGAAGCTGCGGGGCAAAATGTGGCCACACAGCAGCTTGTGTGAAATTGACACGTACAATGGGGCAAAAGGGAGGAGTGAGCGCGAAGCAGCGTTTGTGGGAAATCACCCTAGGATTGTATGTAAACTGGACTAAAATAGGAAACCAAATCTGACTCCAACTTGGCCTTCTTATCTGCAGAAACCGAAAAGCCATTTTAGAACCATGTCTTTTGTTTGTAAACCCTGAAAGTTTTTAGCAACGAGTCAAGTCAAACTACAAATTAGAGCCAAAACAAATGAAACACGGCCTTTGGCTGGGAGCATTTGGAGTGCCCCGCTGAGCTCGTGCTATCAAGTACCTCAGAGGTCCCTTGGATGGCACACGCGTGGCCTTTTCACTTGCCTGAAGGCTTCCAGATGCCTTCCAAACAGAGCCTCCTGTCTTTCCCCCTCTACATGCCTGAATTCACAGCTTGATTTCTGCAGAATCGCTTTGGGGTTACAAAGAGAGAACAGTGCCTCAATCTGGAGAGGATTTCTATGGTTTTCAGTGTCAGGAACCAAATTATTCTTTGTTTTCAAACATAGTTATCAAAGCAGACTATTCTAAAACTTAAGAGGCCGCAGTCCTGTGCCCACTTACTCGAAGAGTAAGTCTTGTTGAACTCAGTGAAATTTTCTTCTAGGTAGACCTGCTCAGGATTGCAATTATAATGTGTACTGCAAATCATAGAATCATAATCATAGAATCATAGAGTTGGAAGGGGTTACTGGAGGTGTGGGGGGAAATATTTTTGAATTTCCTGCATTGTGTATGGGGCTGGACTAGATGACCCTGGAGGTCTCTTCCAACTCTATGATTCTACGATTCTTTGACAACAAGGGTGTCGTGGCACTTTGTGACCAATTTGCCAAGACTGGCTCCACCCTTGCTTTCCCTGTGTGAGACACTTCTTATTTATCTAAATCCTACTTATATCCCCCATGGGATAACAATTTACAACATTGTTCTCCCCCCCCTCCATTTTATCCTCATTACAACCCTGTGAGGTAGCTTTCGGTGAGAGCACGTGACTGGCCCAAGGTCACCCGGTAAGCTTCTAAGGCAGAGGTTCCCAAGATCCTCGTCCAACATAATCAGGGGTCATTTCCTGCGGGAGCGCACGGGAGCGGAGCTCCCGCATTAAAGAGCCCAGGGGGCGGGCACATACAACAAGCCCCACCCCCTGCTCCCAGCAGCCCTCAGTCAGAGCAAGAAGCAACCAGGTAAGTTGCAGAGCCCCCCCCCGGCCCCAAAACAGTCCAGTGGCATATTTAAGACCAAGTTTTATTCAGGTACAAGCTTTCCCTCCTCTGCGAGGACAGACAGCAGTAACACCCTTCTAAGCCCATTGACTTTAGTGAACTTAGAAGGGCGTATGGTATGGTCAGTTTCCCAATCTCCCATTGGGAAGAAACCAACAAACCTAACCTCCAGTGTCTTGTCTTTGTTTTATTTTGTTTTGAGCCAGTTAGCTGAGCCAAATGGAAGCCCTTTTGAACATGGGGATAGCTGGGATGTGAATATGGCTCTCTGGGAATAAAGGCAGAGTTTAAGTAACCTCACCTGACAATTCCCCATGTGCAAACAATACCTCTGAAATGTATTCCAAGCACATTCTACTCTGACTCCAACGGCTGGATGTTTGTTTTGCCTGTCAGTCATGGAATTTTCCCATGCAGGCCTAATGAACTCTCTTACTTCCTCATTTCGCATCTCCAACACCATTTCCCATCTCTAAAAAAATCAGTTGTTATATTTTAAAATGTTCCAGACCAGCAAACTGGTGCTGGTTGTCTTGCAAATTCCCCACAGATCCCCTTGCAGGCCCCCCTTCCGAACGGCAATTAAAACTCAAAAGTCCCAATTTATTTTGAGAGGGTTTGGATGGAGGCTCGGCAAACCAAACATGGACTTTGCAGCACAGTTTTGGAATGGCTAAGTCTTCTGCTTCAGACATTATTATTATTATTATTATTAGAAATAATACTTAGCACTGCATAAGCACATTTCAAGTGCTCAAAGCATTTGATATGTATTATCTCAGTAACTCAAAAGTGCTGTAAGACAGGCTGGTGGTATCACAGTCTGTGTGTGTTGTGCATCTAGGTGCCATTTGGATGTTCCACCCATCAGAACATTTGGGGCCAGCCAGAATCTAGTTTCTGGGCATTCCATGAGAGCAACAGAGGTAGTAGTGAAGAATTAGGAAAAATGGCCACCTTGCACAATGACACTGGATTTTCCTGTACCAGTGGGAGGAGAACTACTGGGAAATTAGAGTAACATATCATTGTGAATTTCAGAAAAACAATTCTCAGAACTGCAAGGGGAGCAACAGTTTCATGTGTGCTCCTGAACATCTTCTGGCTGTCTAGCCTGTTGTTTTAGTTGGGTGGAATCGATTAACTTGGCTGCAAGTGTACTCTCTGACCTGAAGCCTTTGGCTGTTTCCACACACTGACAGTTCTCTGTATAGCTTTCATTACTTCACTGGAGCATTAACACACCACCTCTTGTACTTTCCTTGCCACAGCCCCTTGTGGCCAGCATTTCCCCCTTTCACCAGATGGCTTTTAAATAAAAAAAAAATCAGGAATCATTAAATCGCTATAGTGTCAGAACAGTATAATGATCTGTTACCATGATCTACTACTTTCCAGTTTTCATGTTTTTAAAAGAAGTCTCTAGCACTTTTCCTTGCAGAGTTATAAGGGGAAATGTGCAGTCTACACCTTTGCCTTTATAACTCCTGAATGAAAATAGAGACGTTTTAAAAACTTATAAATTCAGATTCAGTGATTAAGCAAGACAGCATAAGAAAGGCCTTGCTGGCTTAG
This sequence comes from Gekko japonicus, assembly GCF_001447785.1. Classification (NCBI taxonomy): domain Eukaryota; kingdom Metazoa; phylum Chordata; class Lepidosauria; order Squamata; family Gekkonidae; genus Gekko; species Gekko japonicus. The sequence continues at coordinate 81,522 of NW_015177045.1, read as the reverse complement.
ACAGGCCTGATTCAAATGTTGCAATAGCAGACGGTTGTCATCAAAGTATGCTTTCTCATGGTTGGAGTCCCAGACATCTGCCCACAGGGCTGTAATTGACTTCCTATGGGGGACCAGCTGGATTACACAGTACTCATTCCAGGGCTCTTTTTGTAGAAAAAGCCCAGCAGGAACTCATTAGCATAATAGGCCACACCCAACAGCAGAAACTCATTAGCATATTAGGCCACACCCCTGACAGCACAGCTCATTAGCACATTAGGCCGCACCCCCATGTTATCCAGCCACACCCACCTTTTGCTTCTTATTCTGTTTACCTTGTTTGTTGTCAAAACCCAGGGCCTTTTTTGTAGCAGGAATCCCTTTGCATGTTAGGCCACACACCCCTAATGAAGCCAATCCTAATGAGTTCCTGCTGTTGGGTGTGGCCTATTATGCTAATGAGTTCCTGCTGGGCGTGGCCAGCTCGGGAGCCAGCCGGAACTCCGTTCCTGTGTGTTCTTGCCCAAAATGAGCCCTTGCACACACACAAACAAAACCAAAAAATACACAAAAAGTCTGTTGTTTCACTGTCTTGGTTTATAGTATACGAGGTGTCTAGAATTCTAGAAAGTGACAATTAGGCCACAACATACCCGCCTTGTTCTGAAATATCTGCGCTAGTCAATAACTTTGCCATGACAATTAAGCCGCTTTTCCGTTTTGTCCTCGAAAGATGAACTCTCGTGTGATGCAAACGATCTCACGCTCTTTCATTAACTCGACTCGCCACAATGGGAAGCATCGTCTCCTGTTTCTAGGAATCCCTGGTTTTATATCTGCACCTTCTGTGCCCAGACTGACTGAGCCCCTTGTCAGCTTCAACCAGGCTCCTATTTGTCACTGTGAAGTCACCATAGATATTATGGCGCTGGCTTATCTGTTGCCATTACAGCTTGCCGATTTATGTACAGAGAAGTCTATTTATAAAGCTCCCAGAATGAGTGGCCAATGCTTTCCAATAAATTTAACCTCCCCCCCCCTTTGCGTCTTCCTCCCTTATCCATGAATTTTCTTTTTCTGATTTGTCACATCCCGCAGGCCCTTCTGGAGAGTGGAGTCGGGTGGCAATGCATTTTTAGGAATCCAAAGGAGACAAGAGGCATTCATCAAATGGTAAAACTTCTCCGGGACTGGAAGACGGAATCTGAAATCTTCATATTGGGTAATACGATGGGCAGAGAGGTGTGACAGGCTACATTAGCAGTCGGGGTGGCATTGAAGATGCCTCTTTTTTTCATGGTTTATGGAAAGAATCTGCCCAACCCCCCCCCCCCACAAGCCTCACCAGAGAATTGTTCAGCAGTTTCAGTTGCCCATCACTACCTGGTTTAAATCATTTAAGAATGATCATTTTAGATCACCTTATCTGGTTAATATAGATAATCATAACCTTAGAGCAGCTTTTACATCTCTGCGCTTTGAATCAATGGCTACGGCCATATTGGTCGGCCGCTATAGTAGAACACCCAAGGCACAGCGTTTATGTATTTGTGGCTCTTCTGCTATTGAGGATCTCTCCCGTTACATTTTTGATTGCTCATTGTACTCCCAGCCTAGGTCAAAATTTTTATCTGTTATTTTATCAGTTTTAAGCTTTTACTCAGTTCCAGAGAAGATTATATTTTTGCTAGCCGATGCCAATGCCGATGTATCCAATAGAATGGCTCTATTTGCCTTGGCTGCAAGGAAAATACGGGCCAACGCTGCTCCTAGCTAATACTGATTTTAGTGGGTATGTTGTGAATTAATTAACTGTTCATAACCTCGGTTTTATGGATTTATAATGTTTGGACTGTATCTTATTTTATACAATTTTTATGTTTTATTGTGTTCTTCTCTGTCTGTGGTTTGTAATGGCCTATGGCTAAATACAATAAAACCTTCTCTCAGTCTATTTATTTGTTTGGTTGGTTCAATTTCTATCCCGCCCTTCCCGCAGGCGGGCTCAGGGTGGGTTACAACATTAATATAAAACAATAAAATCAAGATTAAAACTATAAACTTAACCCTTAAACTATGGTGATCAAACTACGGCGATTCTGCATCTAGCATTCCTTCCACATTTTCTCAACTGTGAGGAAAAAGTGCAGCTCAAAACCACATTCAAATACCTCGGGGCAACGCCGTACTGACTGCAAAGGCACCTTGAACCGCAATAAAATGACCATAAATGTATGCAGAAGGTACCATAAAATCAGATGATCAAAGGAAGTAAAAGCAGCATGGAGTGTGGAGGGTACCGTAAAATCCGATGACCAAAGGAAGTGAAAGCAGCATGAAGTGTAGGAGGGAATTTCTGTTCCAGCGTGGGTTTCGTAAAACAACAGAGGGAAAAGGCAATGCAGAATCAGCCTACTTCACAACTATTACAATGGTGACCTGGTGTTAGACAATGAAAGGCAGAAAGGGCTAGATCCTATCAGGGATTCCAGATTATAAGTACTCGACCTTGGGTAAACCAAGGCGGTTATCATTCTGTGTCCTTGAAAATTGAAGACCATGGTACAGATGGTAACAGAGAGGTAACAGGATGGTAACAGGAGGGGCCAGATGATATTTGACGTCTGCTGCCTTACCCAAAGATCTGGCGGAAGAGCTCCATTTTACAGGCCCTCTGGAACTGTAAGAGGTCCCATAGGTCCCTGATCTTTAGTGGGAGCTCATTCTACCAGGTTGGGGCCCGGCTGAAAAGGCCCCAGCCCTGGTCAAGGCCAGACAGACGTCTTTTGGGCTGGGAATCACCAGTAAGTGTTGATCTAATCAGTGCAAGGCTCAACAGGGCACATATAGGGAGAGACGGTTCCATAAATATGTTGGTCCCTGGGAGGAGGACGAGGACGAGAATCACATCTGACTCATAGCAACCCCATCCACAGAGCATTCCAGGCAACAGATGAGCAGAGATGGTTTGCTATTGCCTTCCTCCACAAATCAACCTCAGCCTTCCTTGGTGGTCTCCCATCCAAGTACTAACCATGACTGACCCTGCTTAGCTTCTAGGTTCCGATGGATCTGCCAGGTGTTGTGGCCCACTGTTGCTACTTCTGAGTCATAGAGATCATGTGATATGGCTCTCCCTTAGCTGGCAAAAAGTCAATTGTGTGTGCATGGAGTAGTAATTTGTAACAAAGCCACCTGGGAAGGGAAGAAGAGATTTAACCCTTGAGAATTTCAGACTTCAATAACATTCCAATCTCTCCACCATGTTAAGCCTCATGTGTGTCTTTTTTCTGCTTAGGGCCAACTACGTTGTTAGTTTTTGTGGGTTATGATCAACAATGCCACCTACTTAAACCACATCTTTCCCCTTATACTGTAGCTCCAAACTGAATTAGCACACCTTGTGTTGACAATGTGTGTGTGTGCAAAGTGCCCTCAAGTCACAACCAACTCATGGTGACCCTGCAGGGTTTTCAAGGCAAGAGAGAAACAGAAGTCGTTTGCCATTGCCTGCCTCTCTGCATAGCAACGTGGACTTCCTTGGTGGTCTCCCATCCAACTACTAACTGTGACCGACCCTGCTTAGCTTCTGAGTTCTGACAGGCTCAGGCTAGCTATTCAGGTTGCTATCCAGATAATATACCATCATTGTATAACAGTGAAACTATTCCCCTCCATGGAAACCTATGCCATTGTAAGCCCAAAGTGCTGAGGCTCACCACCATGGATGTTGGATGTAATGGCCAAGTCAAATTTCCCACCTGTAGCTCCCTTCCTAGGACAGGTGGAAATCAGTACGATGTCTATCCGTGCCCAGGCAGACACAGGGTGCACCTGTGCAGGAATGCATGACAGCACAGCCCTGGTGGTGGAAAGTGCCCTCAGGTCACAGCCAATGTATGATGACCTTATAGGGCTTTCAAGGCAAGAGACAAATAGAGGTGGTTTGCATTGTTTGCCTCTGTGTCACAACCCTGGACTTCTTTGGTGGTCTCCCATCCAAGGACAAACCAGGGCCAACCCTCCTTAGCTTCTGAGACCTGACAAAATGGGGGCCATCCAAGTTAGGTTCATGTTGACATTGGGAGTAAGAACATAAGAACACAAGAGACACCAATGTTGTGTGTTAAGTGCTGTTAAGTCACTTCCAACTTAGGTTGACCCTATGAATTGTGTATGTCAAGCGCCGTGAAGTTGCAGGTGGCTTATGGCGACCCCAGCAAGGGGCTTTCCAGGCTAGTGAGAAGCAGTGGTGGTTGGCCATTGCCTTCCTCTGCAGAGCCTTCCTTGGTGGCCTCCCTTCCACACGTGGACCCTGCTTAGCTTCTGCGATCTGATGAGATCAGGCTATACAATGCCGCCTTCCCTCCACTCTATGAATTAATGACCTCCAAAACATCATATCATTAACAGCCTTGCTCAGATATTGCAAACTGAGGACTGCGTCTTCCTTTGTTGAGTTAATCCATCTCATGTTGGGTCTTCCTGTTTTCCATCTGAGACCAGCTGAGCTCTGAGCAGGAGCAGGAGAGAGAGCTGTGAGAAAGGTGAGTGGGTTTCTTTTACTTGCTTTCAGCTGAGAGAATTCAGCTAAGGATATTTTGTGGGAAAACTGTGTTTAGCAGTGTGTGGAAGCACTTAGAGTTCTTGCAGAGTCCTGGCTGATTGAGTGTGGGAGAGGAAAGGGCATTGTTTGACTGGGATTGCCTGTAATTGAGAGGAAGTGGAAGGGGCATTGTTTTGCCTGTGATTGAGTGCCTGGGTGAATTTGAATTTGAATAGCTGCTGCCTGACCTCTGCTGGGGGAGGCCTCTATTTAAGGAAACACCT
>NW_015177045.1:59380-76673 GCF_001447785.1 Gekko japonicus | reverse complement strand
GAACTCTGACACAAACTGCTCTTTTTCAAGGACGGCTGTGCCAGAGCTTGTGACTGACCCAAGGTCACATCAGCAGGTGCAAGTGGAGGAGTGGGGAATCAAACCCGGTTCTCCCAGATTAGAGTTCACACACTTAACCACTGCACCAAACTGGCTCTTCCAATTTAGATTGACCCTATGAATTGTGTATGTCAAGCGCTGTGAAGTTGCAGGTGGCTTATGGCGACCCCAGCAAGGGGCTTTCCAGGCTAGTGAGAAGCAGTGGTGGTTGGCCATTGCCTTCCTCTGCAGAGCCTTCCTTGGTGGCCTCCCTTCCACACGTGGACCCTGCTTAGCTTCTGCGATCTGATGAGATCAGGCTATACAATGCCGCCTTCCCTCCACTCTATGAATTAATGACCTCCAAAACATCATATCATTAACAGCCTTGCTCAGATATTGCAAACTGAGGACTGCGTCTTCCTTTGCTGAGTTAATCCATCTCATGTTGGGTCTTCCTGTTTTCCATCTGCCTTCAGCTTTTTCCTACCATTCTGGATCTCTTAACATCCTGTCTTTTTTCACACTAGCTCCAGCCACAAAGCACCAGCAATTCCCTCGTAACCTTTAAAAATCTCCAGGCATGGCTACGAGGGTGATCTTCGACCAACAGACCTGAGGATGCCGACTTGCTTACGCTGATGCCAGCTCAACGAATGTTGGCAGCCATTTTTGGTAGGCAGCCTTCGGATGAGTTGTTGGATGCATAACGCACGGTGCATAAATCCTCTGGCCTCCCAAGGCAGATGTTAGATTGCCTTAAAATGCGAAAGCCTCATGCAAAGCAGATGCATTTTTTTTTAATCACAGAAGCCTATCTGTGGAAAACGATCCAGGAATATTTTTTATCGACGGCTATGAGGAAATGACTGCAGCAGAGCGCAGCACATGTGGAGGAAGGGGATTGTACAGATTGACAAACCTCTGCTCTTTCATCTAAGAAAAAGATCTTGTGATCGGGGAGGAAGGGGATTGTACAGATTGACAAACCTCTGCTCTTTCATCGAAGAAAAAGGTCTTGTGATCGGTTGGAGAGGGGGCTGTACTACAGCTCTAGTCTTTGATTGCAATCACTGATTATAATAGTGAAAGATTCTCAAACGGGATTGAAGAGAAATGAGCAAAGATACCTACCTCTGGGCCCAGGCTGTTTTGTTTTGCAAAATTCTCCCCATTTCTCCCAAAGAACAAATAAGAGAGAGAGAGAGAGAGAGAGAGAGAGAGAGAGAGAGAAGACTCTGTGCCAGCCATTTGGGATACGTGCCTGACAGAAAACAGGATTGCTTCAGACACCAAGCATTTGGGACTCCCTGTTAACTCTTTTTCACTTTAGATCAACCTAGTTCTAGCAAGCTTGTTCTAGCAACTTTATTGTGTAGTGGGTTAGCCGCATGGAAGACCCACTGAGGCACGCATGATACCCTGCACGCATTACTGGTACACAACAAAGACAAACAGCCGGCTGGCCAACTATATACATACCTGGGGACACACCCCCAGGTCCCGTTGGTGGGTTTAAATCTCCCGCTACAGTCCTATTGGTCCCCCAGTGGAGGGACCAGGAGCCTAGGCCCCATTGTTCTTCCAGAGTCAAGCTCTGAGGTATTCGCTGGCCCCTGGTGGCGGTCAGCGGACACAACAGACTTTCTTTTCCAAGGCCCTCTGGCTACTAACTAGTGTAACGTTGAATTCACAACACAATCCTAGCAGCCCAGAAAAATCCAGGCGAGCCCCAGACGTCACATCGTACGCAGAGCTACAAAATCAGGGATTAGGTTGCCAGCTCTTTGTTGGGAAATACGTGGAGGTTTTGGGGGTGGAGCCTGAGGAGGTTGGCGTTTGGGGAAGGGAGGGGCCTTCCGCAGAATTTAATGTCATAGACTCCACCCCTCCAAAGCAGCCATTTTCTCCAGGGGGACTGATCTCTGTCATCTGGAGATCAGTTATAATTCTGGGAGGTCTCCAGGTGGTACCAGGTGGCAACCCGAAGTGTCTTCCAGGAAGCCTGTGAGCTACCAGAACCTCACTCACCACTGCAGAGCATCTTGTCCATGTAGAAGACATAGGAAAAGATCATGGAAAGGTCTACTCTAGTCCTTTTTAAAAAGCTTCTGTTGCGTAGGATTCTTCTCTGTGCTGTTTACCTGCTTTGTTTCTGGTGCTCTTCCTGGCCTGTGTCCCACTTCTAGGGCATAACAAAATTCAGTAATGTGCCAGGGGTGGGGGCAGTTGTTTGTTGGAGTGAGCGACTCAGCATGCCTGGGCACTGGGGGACACTACATCACTCTTAAGTGTGTAGAGGTGTTATCTCCTTGAATGGGGTGCCCCTCTTTGCCGTAACCTGGGAGCTGCCCTCTGACCCAGGGGTCGTTTAGTAGAAAAAGAGCTAGGGGAACTCATTAGCATAACTCATTAGCATATGCCACACCCCCTGACATCACTGGAAGTGTGTCATAAAGCCACACCCCCTGACATCACCGGCGGTGGACCTGCAAGGCCGGCGGGAGTGCGAGGAAGCTCCGCCAAGGCCCTCCCTGGCCCCAGGCAGGCAAAGGTGGGGAGAGGCGGGGAGGAAACAACTTACCCTCCTTCTTCTCCTGCCTCCTCCTGGCTGAATGAGGGCCGGAAGCGGGGCGGCCGGAAGCAGGGGGCAGGGCTTCTTCATGTGCCCCGCCCCCCGAACCTCACCCGGGGGAACGGCGATCCCCCCAAATCGACCTCTGCTCTGACCCCTCCTCTCTCCCTGTGCACTTTGTCCTCACACTTCTTTCACATGGCCTTCCATGGAGACACATGCCTCTGCAGGTCTCGCCTGTAGATACAGCGCCCTCATATTCCCACGCACAGAATGGCAGACAAGCTGGCCATTTGTGATCAGGAAAGAACTCTTTAGATTTGACTTCTTTGTCTTCTTCCGACTGCCACCTGAATGTGAACTAGATCTACCTGAATAAATGTAAATTTATCATTTTTATTGTAATATGTTTCTTGGGAGATTTATTAATTGCACTCAGTATCACGTTTCTATGACTGGGCAAAACTCTGCTGTGGCCCCAGTCACACGGGCCAGATAACGCGGGGGGGGGGGCGTGGCTGTTCGCCCCAGAGCAAAATAAAGCGCGGTAGCCCAATCATATGGTCCCCCGAGGTTTCGCGCTTAGGCTGTTAGCTGGCAATCACATGGCAATGCTGGAGCGTGGCAAAGAAGCAGCGTGGCGAGCATTTCGTGTTTGTGCGCATGCGCAGTTCCGCAGAGCAGCACTGCTTTCAGTTACGTATTTGTGCGCATGCACATGAAAAATATCCAGTTTGCGATAGGACGTGGATGGGTGCCAGATGCCATGGGATACTAGCGCTCCCGTGATCAGACGCCCGCCCCTGTCCCACGTTTTCCGGATCCTAGTGCACTTTCCGAGGTAGCTTTTTACTGTGCATTTTCAGTGGGATGCCACGGGTTGGCCACAGGTGCGCTACGCTTCCAAGATGTTGCGGTGTGATCGTACAACAAAAATCTGCCTGACATTCGTATCTTTAGCACGGCAACTTCTCTGTGTGAATGGGGCATATCTTAACCAAATATTCCAATATTGCCCACAATAGTTTTCATTATTCAAGAAGTAGCCTTCATGAAAGAAAACGTAGTGAGCCCTGTACCAGATACACACAGACGGAACACTGCCTTTTAAAGGTATACTAAGTTTAGCCCCGTTTTATCAGCAAACTGTTTCATACATCATGTGCATCTTTTTGGCCAGTCGTTCAGGCAAGCGGGAAAGTGTAGCCTCATTAAACGGTGCACAATCTGGAAATCAGACTTGGATCATTTCATAAAAGTAATCCCTAACTATCCTCAAGATCAGAGGCTGTAAAGTTTCTCCTTTTTTTTTTTTGTTGCCCAAAAGACAGGCGTTAATAATTTATTTTGGTTTTACTTTTTTTTAATGCGTTTCTGAAAGCAAACAATTTTTTTCCCCTACTACAAAATACAAAATCAATGCCTTTTGTTGCCAGCACTCTCATCCAGCTCCCAGGGCTTCTCGACAGCTGGAGGGTTTTCTTTTTTCCCCTCCCCTCCCCTTCTCCTTCCTCAGTTCGGCCTTTTCAATCGTTCGCCCAGACTCCCCTGCTTCTTGGCCTTCAGACAAGAGGTAACAGGGCTTTTTCAACCCACTACGACTCAGAGAGCTCCAGCCGTTCTCTTTTATGTCCACCCCTTTTCAAGTGGCTTCCATCGCCGCTGTGGCCACCTCAGACTAGACCACATGTTTATTTCATTATTCAACTTTAGACACACATCCCCCCCTTTGCTTATACAGCACTGCTGAGGTGATGAAACGCTAGAGGGGCCACTATAAATAATGAATTTCGCCAGTCTCGTCTGCCCAGCCGACAACTGGCCGCCAGGAAAATGACAATTGTAGAGTTAGTTCAAAAAGTCCGCCATGAAAGGGGTTGGCGTTGAGTTTTTGCAGCGAGGGAGTGGGAAGAGGGGGAGCCCACCTTACTGTCCCACTCTCTACCTCAGACTACACCACATGCTTATTTCATGATTCAACTTTAGACACGCACACACATACGCTCCTTCACTTATACAGCACCGCTGAGGCGATGAAGCGCTAGACGAGCTGCTGTAAATAATGAATTTCGCCGTCTTCATCTGTCTGGACAACTCAGGCCGCCAGGAAAACAGCAATTGTGTGTGTGGGGGGGGGTTTCAAAATGTCTGCCATGAAAGGGGTTGGCATCGAATTTTCGTGATGAGGGAATGGAAAGAACGGGAGCCCGCCTCACCATCCAAGTCTCCAAAGAGCCAATCAAAAACGTGTGTTCTCACAGCTTGTTCTGGGCCTTCCTTCCCTCCTCGGGGCCTGAGAACTCGGAAGAGTGTTTGGAGAGACGTTGACTGGATGTTCTCTGTAATAGGCCTCGCTGAGCATTTCTCTAATTGGGCAGAAATGCATCCGGGCAGCTGTCTGCTCACTGTCTGGCAAAGTGCAGACACATCAGGAGAGCTGAACCTGTGAGGAGGAAAGAAAGAACGCCGCACATGACCCTCCCCCTTCCTTTGAAATTCCAGCCCCTCCTGCACAGATAATATTTGCCATCCCTTGTTTGTGGCATGCCTTCCTCCCTGGAAGACAAGCTGAGGCTAACTGCTTTGATCACCATGGAAAGTCCCTTTTGATCCAAAGCCACCGACTTCTTCAGCCAGCCGGCCGCATGCTGTTTGTTGCTCAGATACCTGAGTCAGCTAAGAAAAAGGAAAATAAGCATTTTCTATTAGAAGCGTTGCGTGGGTTTGGAAGACCCAGCCATGGCAGAAAGTGGAAGGGCATGCCAAGCTGACACAGGTTGCAAGATTTCATACCAAGCATAGTTTTAAAAAAAATTAAAAAAATATATTTTTATTTTATAACAGCAAACAAACACTACAACACAAAACTACAAACAAAACATAAACTGGGAGAATCGAAACCATTAAGTATCCCTTTAGTTTTTCCTCACCAAACAAAAATAGTGGGTTTTTGCACCTTAACATGTCAGTACATACTTTTGCACATTACTGCCAATAATCTTGTTATTATGCTTTAATTGTATTCTGCTTCAGTTGTATGCACAGTTCGTTTAATGTATTCTTCAATCCATCTGTAAAGTCTTGACCATGTGTTTTTGAAATTCTCCTCTTTTTGTCCTTTCAATAATAAAGTTAATTAGTCCATCTTGGCAGTTTCCAGTAATTTATTTATTATTTCTTCTTTTGATGGTATCTCTTTTCTTTTCCAGTATTTAGCATACATAATTCTAGCAGTTGTTACAACATGTATAATCAAGTAAAAGTCCTGTTTTTTACAATTTATTTAAAATCCATCACTTATACTGATTTTGTATTAGAATGCTAATTGATTTTTTGAGGATGCTTATGTACTTTTAAACTATCTGCCCATCTCTTAGAGGATAACCAATGGTCAACAAAAATGGACCCTCCGTGTCCTTTCCACAGCTAAAAGACTTGTATTACAACACTGGAAAAATAAAAGCCCACCTCCAGTAAATCAGTGGACTGATAGATCTTAGAACTCTGTCAGTATATAGACAGCAATTGTGTATGGACTTATTTCTGGCTATTTGGGAACCATTTATAGAAACTTAAGTGTAGATCCACCACCACTGTGGTTGTATTTTTGTCTCTATGTATATTATTTTAAACTTTATTTAGTTGTGGATTAAAAGTTTTGTTCCCCTTTTTTTCCTGTTTTTTAAAAATAAATAAATAAATATTGATTATTTAAAATCCATATGCCCGCTTCCCTACTAACTCATAAGGGCTCTGAAGGTAAAACTGCCTCATGAACAACAACAAGGAGATTGGATTTCTACCCCGCCCTTCACTTGGAGTCTCTGAGTGGCTTACAATGACTTTCCCTTCCTCTCCTCACAACAGACATCTTGTGAGGTAGGTGGGCGGGTGCTCTTGAGATAACTGCTCGTGAGAGAACAACTCTGAGAGAACTTGTGACTAACCCAAGGTCATACCAGCAGCTGCATGTGGTGGGGTGGAGAATCAAACCCAGTTCTCCAGATTAGAGTCTGTCACTCTTAACCACTACAAATGAGACTGTCTTATGCTGAATTGAACCATTGCTCTATTAATGTCAGTATTATCCACCCTTAGCAATGACTCTGCAGGGTCTCAGGTACCTGATCCTTTTAACTGGAGATGCCAGGGACTGAACCAAAGACCTTCTGCATGCTAGTCTGGTGCTCCACCATTGAGCTATGGCCAGCTGGGTGACCATGGGCCAGTCACAGTTCTCTCAGAGCTGTTATCTCAAGAGCAGTTCTTTTTTCTACCCCGACCTTCACTTGGAGTCTCTGAGTGGCTTACAATGACTTTCCCTTCCTCTCCTCACAACAGACATCTTGTGAGGTAGGTGGGCTGAGGGTGCTCTTGAGAGAACTGCTCGTGAGAGAACAACTCTGAGAGAACTTGTGACTAACCCAAGGTCATACCAGCAGCTGCATGTGGTGGGGTGGAGAATCAAACCCAGTTCTCCAGATTAGAGTCTGTCACTCTTAACCACTACAAATGAGACTGTCTTATGCTGAATTGAACCATTGCTCTATTAATGTCAGTATTATCCACCCTGACTAGCAATGACGCAGGGTCTCAGGTACCTGATCCTTTTAACTGGAGATGCCAGGGACTGAACCAAAGACCTTCTGCATGCTAGTCTGGTGCTCCACCATTGAGCTATGGCCAGCTGGGTGACCATGGGCCAGTCACAGTTCTCTCAGAGCTGTTATCTCAAGAGCAGTTCTTTCAGAGCTCTCTCAGTCCCACCTACCTCACAGTGTGGCTGTTGTGGGGAGGGGAAAGGAAGGAGATTGTAAACTGCTCTGGGACTCTGAGTGAAAGGCGGGGGATAAATCTAATCTCCTCCTCCTCTTCTTCTTCTTCTCTGTGTGAACGAGGGTTGAGTTCAGACAGGCAGTTTGAAGTGAGAGGGATTCATGGCAAAAAAAGACTCGGGTTTTCGCATTCGCACTGCAGCGACTGATGCGGGAGCATACCAGGAGGAGGCGCAAGGGAGCGATCACACTGTTGGCCCGCAGGCGGGGCTGTAAGGCACGGCTTTCTTTTTTTGTAATCTGGAGATATGCGCATGAGCACATAAGAAAAATGCGGCTTTTGGCGTTCACACTTTGTTGGTGCGGGATGGAGGTGGGATAATCGCACTTTCCAGGGTTTGCTACACTTTCACCAGGTATCTTTTAAACTCGGGAGTGAAGTGTTACAAGATGGGTTGAGTACGGGTGGGGAACGCTGGACAGATGTGCCTGTGCGAACGGCCCATTTAATCCGCTTGTGAAACATTCCTCACACGAGCCTATATCGGGGCAAACTGCCCGTCTGAACTCAGCCAGGAAAACTTGGAACAGTTTGTTCCCGGTCTTCTTTGCCACAACCCCCTCCCGCTTCAAACTGCTTGTCTGAACTCAACCTCTGAGCATACAAAGAGCAAGGAGGGGAAAGGATCAGAAGGTCCTTTCCTTGCTGTCTTTACCACTTTTAATCACAGCTTCCAATTATTTTTAGCAGTAATTATTATTTATAGTAATAATGACAGTGGCAGTGGGGGGGGGAGAGAAAAAACAGTATCGGTATTGAGAAAGAGATTTCTCTCCTTTGTATATGATAAATTCCCAATGTATGCGGTCCCTAATAAATATTAATATTACTATGAAAGATATAATTTTATTTATACAGCACTTGAATAATACAGCCAGCAGCTGAGACGCTGTTAGCAATTAAATTGCAGTTAGCAACTGAGTTAGCATCATAAAAGTGAATGAAAGTACTTAAATCATTGAAGTACTGGTGTGGGGTTTTTTTTACAAAGGGAAAAATAAGATCTTCTAACACCAGCTGGAGAACAGAACACAGGCTCCGATATCTGCTAGGCAGGAGACACAGAAGAAAGGCAGAAGAGTCCAGTGGTAAAAGGAAAGGAGGGAAGGCAGAGCGATGAACACTGACTTAAGTTCTTCGGAACAGGACAAAAATGTAGTTGGGTTGGTGGATGGAGGGACGGATGAACAGACAGACAGACCCAAACAGTTCCCCGGCATGATCCAACAGCTGCAGATCCAAAACTCTTTCAGTGGCTGAGTTCAGACTGGCAGGTTGAAGCGGGAGGGAGTCGTGGCAAAAAAGATCCGGAACAAACTGTTCCGGGTTTTCCCGGTCACACTGCGCGGACTGATGTGGGAGCATACCAGGAGGAGGTGCGAGGGAGCGTTCACACTGTTGGCCCAGAGGTGCGGCTGTAAGTGGTGTTTTCCTCGTGGCAGACACCTAGGCGCATGGGCGCCTAGGCGCAGTGGCAAATAGGGCAGGATCTGGCCACTGTGGCCAATAGGCACATCCGGTGACAGCACTACTCCCTCTTCAAGGCAATCACCTGCACCTTCCTGGTGCCAGAGTGAAGCTAGGAGGTCAGTCAGCATAAACAGCCGGTGCACGTTATTAACACGGACTGTTCCCGGCTTTTAGCGGTTAGCATTCACACTTCCGGGAAGTTTGTAAGCCGCTCTGAGACTCCAAGTGAAGGGCAGGGTATAAATCCAATCTCTTCTTCTTCTTCTTGAAGCAGCGGACGTCTCTATATGGCTCCCAGAGGTGGTTGTGTCACCCACCTACCTATCAACCCAAAAAATATGCCAGGGAACCCCCCACAGCCAGCCGATTTGTTAGAAGTGTGATTGTGTTTTAATGTTTATTATTTAAATTGTTTGATTTTAATTCTATTTATTGTATGTTTTATGATGTTACCCGCCCTGAGCCCGCTCACGGGATGGGTGAGCTATAAATGCAAATCATAAACAAACAAACAAACAATACATGGGGATCCCTGCCAAAAATCGGTGCCTTCTACATTAATTCGGAGAAAAGAAAATAATCATTAATTGGATGTGTCCCAGTGAATTTGAACATGTCCTAGTGATAGGTCCAGGTGGTCAGCCATGTTGGTCTGAAGCAGTAAAAAAAGAAAATTAGAGTCCAGTGGGGGCACTTCTAAGACCAACAAAGTTTTATTCAAGGTATGAGCTTTTGTGTGCAGGCACACTTTGTCAAATACTTATCCTATCCTAATAGGATCCAGGAACGTGGCCAGGACTGAATTCATAATATTTACATTGTTGTATTGTACTAGTACCAGGGGTCATTTCGCAGAAAAAGGGGTGCAGGAGCTCATTAGCCTAACTTATTTGCATATGCCACACCCCGTGACATCACCAGAAGTGTGTCAGAAGGCAACACCCACCGCTCAGGCTCCACTGGACTCTTTTGGATTGCTAGTTATTGGGGGGGGGAACATGCAGATAGGGGGACGTGCAGATCTGTCCTCACAGAGGAGGGAGAGCTTGTACCTGAATAAAACCTGGTCTTAAAGGTGCCACTGGACTGTTTTGGGCAGGGGGGGCAGGGGAGGCTCTGCGGCTTACCTGGCTACTTCTTGCTCTGACTGAGAGCTGCTGGGAGCAGGGGGTGGGGCTTGTTGCATGTGCCACCCCCTGGGCTCTTTACTGCCAGAGCTCCGCTCCTGTGCGCTCCTGCAGGAAATGACTCCTGACTAGTACCATTCTCTATGGTCTTTGACCACAGACCTCTATACATTGACTCATACTTATAAAAGTTATTTTATACATTCTCTATGGTCTTGACCACAGACCTATATATATTGACCTCGTACTCATGAAATGTATTTTATAATACAATGAATGTTACTTATATGACAGATCTTTCCAATATAAAAAACATAACAAAATTTATTAAAATTTATAGAATGGTGGTTTTTTCCTTTGGTGAGTTATATATTTTTCTCTACATTTACACCGAAGCCTGTGTGTGTGTTTTCAGATTTTTAAAAAGCAGATTAATTATATGAAAACAATTCAGTTTGCGACTTTTGAGTTATATTACTTATTACTTAGGTGTCTCTGTGCACTTTCTGATTCTGTCCATGATCCAAGTTAATCTTTCTGTCAGGTCTTGCAATCACTTCTTGAACATGCACGCAGGCAATGCCATCTTGCCAGCTTCAGTAATTTAAAAGATAGATCCAACTATGCAGGTGCAAAGATGGTACTGATCCAATGGATTTTGTACTTTACAATAAACGTTGATCAATATAATCAGCTGACCATGATCACAGGGATAATGCCTTTTTTCCCAGTAAATGAGATGATTTAGTACTTGGACTGGGCAAAAGCTACAGTGATCTGACACTTTATGCAAGTAGCTATTAAACAGCTCTAAGCAGCTCAGCATGAGCCTATACTCAAAATTAAATTCCCGAGGGATCTTTGAAGTTATCCAATAAGGACCTTGATTTCAGAATCATCAAGGAAGTTTGAGCAAAGTAAATTTGCCTAGCAGCGGTATCCATGACAAAGTTCTCAAGCACGCCTAGAAATAATCCGTACCCTTCAAAAAAAATGGGCATGGATTCCATGTTAAAGGTAAAGGTAAGGTAAAGGTTTCCCTTGCTCAAAAGCCAGTCGAATCTCACTCTAGGGGGCGGTGCTCATCTCCATCACCAAGCCGAAGAGCCAGCGCTGTCGGAAGACTTCTCCGTGGTCATGTGGCCGACATGACCAGCTTATGATGCACTGGCAGATAAAGAGCCCCAAAACAGTATCTGAGCACTGCCAGTCATCAGGATGAGGTCCTAGGCAGAGGAGGTCTTGAATGCCGTGTGCATAAACAATGCTTAAATCTAGTGACGGCATTTTTAAATCCAGTCCTCCACTCTACATGCAGGCACGGTAAAGAATGCAGAGGGTACGTAATACAGTAAAACAAGTCTTTCAAGATCCTTCCCTGGAAACAGAGATGGCAATCAGTTTGGCTCAATACTTATGTTGTTAGCTGCCCATCATGAGAAACGATAATCAGATTATCATGGGGTGGATTTTTCTCCAGGGGTCTCTCACCAGGGTGCCTGACATCCCCAGATGCCGGTGAAGACAAGGCAGGCCCAGCAGGTATCATTTAGATGAGAAAGGTTTTCTGTCCTGACTTCATAGAAGGAGTTTTGACACATATAATTATGAGCCGGTCATTATGTACACTGCGTTGTGGCGGAGCTGCGAACGGGTTCTGAAAGGAGATGCCTCCGAGCCGATTGCTTCCCAGTGGACATAATATTCTAGCATTCCAAATAAGTCTCTGTGATACACAAGGATATCTCCAACAGGCATCTATGGCTCCTGTCTTGGGAACTGAGCCAATTTGGCAGCCCTGCCTTGACGTTCTAATTCTGCTTCTTTCTTTCCTTTTTTTTTTTTTTTTGCAAAACGAGTGCCCCAGTCTTATCCAAACATGGGCACATTTGGAGGTTACATAAGAGGGTCTTCTAATAATGAAAGAAGGCAAAAACTGGTGAAGTCCATGTTGCTTGGGACATGATTGCTTTTATTTTATTTTGCATCAAGGGGGGGGAAAACAATGTTTGCGTCCCGAAGATTCCTTCCATAAATGAACCGGGCCCCACCACTATGGCTGCAGACTCCCGACAGCAACAGAAGGAATATGGTAACACTCATTAGAGGGCACCACCGGGGACAACCCTAATTGCTGGATTTACATTTTGTAGGCAATGCGTATTTAGACTAATAATTCTGTTTTGCGATGCTTCGCCAGCCGGAGAAGAAAAGAGCATATTCTATTATCCTCGGGGCAGCACAAGACGTCGAGAGCGAGCTCCCGCCACAGATCCTGGAGAGAGATGGGCTTTCCGTAATAATTGGCGTCCGCCCCACACAAGGCACTTGATGTCTGACTGCATTTGCAACAGTTCACAAGAAGGCTACAGGGTTCCCCCCAAGGATTCCCGGGCCTTTTTATCTCGCTTCTGTCTTTGGGGCTGTCTACTCATCTCGTCATTACAACAAAGATAAGTCCCCCTTTGCTGATTGGAGTGGGATTGGGAAAGCAGCTCAGCACTCGAGCTTTCAGCTGGGAATCCCCAAGCCTTATTATTACCCACAGTGGTCACCTCCCAGAATGGAAAACATGCTTCTTAGATATTATAGGTAAATATTAGGTAGATGTTATAGCCCCTGCCCTTCATGGAAAAAGTTGCCTTGATTATATAAATAATTGAAGAATCAGCATCCAGTTGAGTCTTATTTTAAATGAATGTATACGGACTTCTCTTTGATCCCGCACAGATCCCCGATGGGTCAATAGGTCAGCAAAGATATACCCAGGAGATGGTACACATGATATGCCAAGACTGAAAATTGATTTCTGGAGTGGTAGAATCCTTGTATGGGGACATGGTTATACACTGGGAGGCATCCGGACTAGAATGTCCTGGCATGGAAATCACTGTGCTTGCTACATCACAGCAGGGTAGCTCCCAGACCTTTGGATGTCATGGTTTCCTGATTGTCATGGTGCTCTGTGAAATGCCTCTCCATATTAAAATGAAGCAGCGTGCAATTCTTGTTTCCAGCTCCCAATTTCTTCTGATTTTTTTTTCTGGAAAGCATTTTATAAGTAAAGGTAAAGGTTCCCTTGCTCGAAAGCCAGTCGAATTCGACTCTAGGGTTGCGGTGCTCATCTCCATTTCAAAGCCGAAGAGCCAGCGCTGTCCGAAGACGTTTCCGTGGTCATGTGGCCGGCATGACTGAACACCAAGGCGCACGGAACGCTGTTACCTTCCCACCGAAGTGGTACCTATTTATCTACTTGCAATGTCTTGCTTTCGAACGGCTAGGTTGGCAGGAGCTGAAACTAGAGATGGGAGCTCACTCCATCATGTGGCACCCGGGTCTCGAACTGCTGAACTACTGACCTTCCACAGCCTGCAGTTCAGCGTCTTAACCACTTGAGCCACCGCAGCTCCAAGCAAGCATTTTATAGGAGCACATTAATGGCAGGCTTAGATTTATATGGTGCCAGAACACCAGAATCACTGAGTCCAAGTTACCCAAGAATTTAAGAAAGTCCCATCCACAGCTACTGGCATTTTTCTAAGGCATGGAGGTAAAGAACATGAAGGCTAGGAAGTAGGGTTGCCAACTCCAGGTTGGGAAATATTTGGAGATGATGGGGATGCAGCCTGAGGAGGGTAGAGTTTGGGGAGGGAGGGACGTCAATAGGATATAATGCCATAAAGCCCAACTTCCAAAACCAACCATTTTCCCCGGGTGATCTGATCTCTGTCACCTGGGGATCAGTTGTCATCCCAGGAGCCCTCCAGCCACCACCTGGAGGTTGGCAACCATCCTATTAATTTCCAATTCTGCCTCAGCCCCAAGTTCACAAAGTTCCCCAAGGAAGCTCTCATAAGGATCCTTCCAAGATTCTCCTCAGATGTAGCAGCTCTGAATGACCTGGTCTTGATTCTGAAGTGCCACTGGGTTCGTTACGAATTTTCCCTTTTAAAAAAATGGCGTGCTGTGCATGTGTCGTTCCACACCACTATCTGTTGCTCCAGTCCAGCTGGGCCCTTTCATCCTTGTACTTCAACATGAACTCATGGATAAAACTCTGCAAAGGAGAAATGGAGTATATATCAAGATTTGTATTGTGTGGGGTTACCGATGCAGGTTTCCCCCAATGCACACCATTTGTCATTGACAAAATACTACAAAAGCATGCATCCGTATAATCACATCCAAGCTGCTTTCTTGCAGCGTTTTATCAATTCAACCACGCTCATCAGTAGTAAAGATGGGGAAGGTGCAAATGCACCAAGGGGATTGAAAGGAGGGAGGAGCCATGGCTCAGTGGTGGAGCATTTGCTTGGCATGCAGAAGGTCCCAGGTTCAGTCCTTGGCATCTCCAGTTAAAAGGATCAGGAAGAAGGTGATGCTGCCAGTCTGAGTAGACAGTACTGACCTTGATGGATCAATGGTCTGATTCAGTATAAGGCAGCTTTGTGTAATAATAATTAATTAATTATGGTATGGCAGTGTGTGTAAAATAGCCAGGAGATCCTAAGATTATCTGGCAATCAGAAATTTTACTTCTCTTAAGCATTATGCACCACTAGGTGCCGAGCTAGACTTGTTTGTAAGGCAAGAGACATTTCAGAGGTGGTTTGCCATTGCCTGCAGAAACAAGAAAGGGAAAAAAACTGAACCTAGCAAAGAACTCCAAAACCAAACAAAGGTTAGTGAAAAGGAGGGCCAATATTAAAACCTTTCTATAAAAAGAGGTACATGTATTTATTGATAATAACAAATTTAAAACATATATAGGGGCCCAATTACAACCACTATATATATAAAACATAACCATATCAAGGGCTTAAAAAGCTGACCTTATGCGTTTCGGCCAAATAGGCCTTCCTCAGAGGTCATACATATGTGGCTAGATGGTTAATAATTATATTCACATAAACACAATCAGAAATATATACAAAGTATATATTCAATAAGGACCATAAAGTAAATTATTCAGAAGTAAAATAACCAGGCACAGGATAAATATGCACATAAGACCTTTATAGTGCAATCACTAGCCCAGTGATTATAAAATAAACCTATGGTCCAAAAATTTCCTTCTTTGATTGTGTTCCCACAGTATTCACAAGTAAAAAGCAGTGTTACGACCCTGGTATTCCTCGGAGGTCCCTCTTCCAAATACTAGCCAAGGCCAAATCTGACGGGATCGAGCTAGCCTGGGCTCTCCAGCTTTGTGTGTTCATGTGCGACAAACCACATGCAATTCTGGAATCAGTTTCAGGGATTCTCCTTGTAAATGCAGAATTAAGGAGCGATGGAACAATGTGTACAGCAAAATCCAGGGACACTAAAGGAAAGAAATGGACAAATCCTCTTAACTCGTTTCTCATTGAGAATCTGGGCGAAGACTGCCAGTGAAGCTCCCACGATGGAGGACTCCTCCGTGTTAAATAATAACACCCCCTGTGCCTGCACTTAGATGTCATGGCACACTGCAATTAAACTGAACAACAGGCACACTTTGTTATTTTGCTTGCGCGCAACCCTCACTCCTTCAGAATCACTTCTTCCCTAGCAGGTGGAGATGGACAGCACAATCGCCGGCTTCACCAAGCTCAAATTTATCATCATGTCCAAATTCAGGCCGCTTGGTAACTCAGAGTGTGCTTAAACCACACAAACCAAGAATCTAAATTGCAGTTTTGTGTAGTGGTTAAGTGTGTGGACTCTAATCTAGGAGAACCGAGTTTGATTCCCCACTCCACATGCAGCTGCTGAGGTGACCTTGGGTCAGCCACAAATTCTCTCAGAGCTGTTCTCTTAAAAGCAGTTTCTGTCAGAGCTCTCTCAGCCCCACCTACCTCACAGAGTTTGCTTAGCTTCAGCAAAGCTGCTGTTATCATGTACCTTCCAGCTTTACTCCAGGTCCTTTTGCTAGTGGTGGAAAGTGCCATTAAGTCACAGCCAATTTACAGCGACCCTGCAGGGTTCCCAAAGCAAGAGACAGACAGAGGTGGGTTGCCATTGCCTGTCTCTGTGTAGCAAGCTTGGACTTCCTTGGTGGTCAGTTTGGTGTAGTGGTTAAGAGCACAGACTCTAATCTGGGAGAACCGGGTTCGATTTCCCCCTCCTCCACTTGCAGCAGCTGGTGTGACCTTGGGTCAGTCACAAGTTCTCTCAGAGCTGTTCTCTCAAGGGCAGTCCTCGAAAGAGCTCACTCAGCCCCACCTGCCTCACAGGGTGTCTGTTGTGGGGAGGGGAAGGGAAAGGAGATTGTAAACCACTCTGAGACTCAGAGTGAAACGCGGGGTATAAATCCAATCTCTTCTCTTCTTCTTCTTTTTCTTCTTCTTCAGCTTAATTCTAGTTTAGAACCCAAGACTATACATTAAAGAAGCCCTGTTGCATAGGGTGAGGGTGTGGAATGGTATAGTATAGCCTGACCTTGTCAGATTTCAGAAGCTAAGCAGGGTCATAAGAATATATGAATGTAAGAAGAACCATATTGGATCAGGCCCTTCCAGTCCAACACTCTGTGGCTGCAATCATACACACTAAATAATCCACTTTCAATTCACTTTCAAACTGGATTTTTACTGTGTGAACTGGCAAAATCCAGTTGGAAAGTGCATTGAAAGTGAATTGAAAGTGGATTATTTAGTGTGTGTGACTACAGCCTTAGTCACACTCTGGCCAAATACCAGGTACCCAAAAAAGGAGATCACACAGCAGTATAGTAGCAACAACAATTGGAAAGAGCTGTGAAGCAGGACACAATAGAACTGATAAGAAGCTTAATAGATTGGACAGATACAATGTGTGCAGTCCATGGACATAATCATTGCACAATGAAGCACAATCATTCTAAATATGAATATTCTGATACACAATGAAATATTCCAAAAAAATCTCTTTCCAAAATAGTTCTTTCCAATGAAGAATCCGGATATAGAAGACTTTGATATTCTTCCTCAAGAAAATTACTATTATAAGTATTTCAAAGGCATAAGGTTCCAAAAAACTATATAGCTTCAGACTACTAATGTAGAAGGAACTGCCTATTATAAATATTTCAAAGGCATACGTTTCCAGAAAACTGTGTAGCTTCAGACTACGAATGTAGAAGGAACGGCCCTTCCAGGGTATTCAAAGAGGTCTGCAGTAACAATTATATTTCTATAATTTTAGAAACCATTCTGTATTAAGGCTGAGCTGGTCTAGCCACTGCCTCACTTCACCAGTTGTGTGAAGGAAAGAGTGCCTCTGAGCA
>NW_015177045.1:31853-59364 GCF_001447785.1 Gekko japonicus | reverse complement strand
AAGAGTGCCTCTGAGCATCTACGAAGTATCTCTCCCATACCATGAAGAAATCACATCTGCAAATCAGTTGCCCATTTCAGGTCTGGCAGCAGCAATGGTCATAAGTATAGGGAGAAAGGGGATAAGGATGGGAACAGGGGTGGAAGCCAAAATAAATAAATTAATGTCTAAATGAGAAATGCTTTCAGTTCAAGCTTACCAAAGAAGCCAGCCCAGGTGGCCCAGGCGGCCCAGGCTTGCCCAGTCCCATCAGATCTCAGAAGCTAAGCAGGGTCAGCCCCGGTCAGTACTCGGATGGGAGACCACCAAGGAAGTCCAGGCTTGCTACACAGAGGCAGGCAATGGCAAACCACCACTGAATGTCTCTTGCCTGGCAAATCCCATGAGGGTTGCCATAAATTGGCAGTGACTTGATAGCACTTTCCACCACCAAAGAGAGGGAAAGCACTCTGTACATATTCAGAGGACCTTTTGCTTTTATCATCACATCCCATAGAATCATAGAACCATAGAGTTGGAAGGGACCTCCAGGGTCATCTAGTCCAACCCCCTGCACAATGCAGGAAATTCACAAATACCTCCCCCTCCACACCCACAGTGACCCCTGTTCCACACTCAGGAGATGACAATAAACCTCCAGGATTGCTTCCTGACCCCAAAGTGGCAATCAGCATTTCCCTGGGTGTGTAAAAAAAATAGCCACAAGAACTAAGTGCTGAGGAGACCCTTCCTGCCCTCCCCTCTCATGATCTGCCTAAGTTCACAGAATCCGTATTGCTGTCAGATGGCCATCTAGCCTCTGTTTGAAAACCTCCAAAGGAGAGCCCACCACTTCCCGAGGAAGTCTGTTCCACTGAGGACCCGCTCTGTCAGGAAGTTCTTCCTAACGTTTAGCCGAAAACTCTTCTGATTTAATTTCAACCCCTTGGTTCTGGTCCGACCTTCTGGGGCAACAGAAAACAACTCCATCCTCTAGATGACAGCCCTTCAAGTACTTGAAGATGGTTATCATATCGCCTCTCAGTCACCTCCTCTTCAGGCTAAACATGCCCAGCTCCTTCAACCTTTCCTCATAGGTGTCAGAACCCACAGCTTACAACGAAGTACACACATTCAGGAACGGTTATACTTTTATTGCAAAGCTATAGATGCAGTAACACAGGCACTGTTAAGAATGGCGGCAACCCATTGAACATAAAAGGATATAGGGCACTCGTATGCACACTCGCCAATAGCATGGGCCAATTAGCTACCCTCTCGTGCGTGGGACCAGCTAGGAAACTGTTACGTGGCGAAAGCTGGGAAGCAGTAGTCTCTCACGGTACATAGGAGACTTCCAGACAATACATCCTCCTCCTGCACATCTGTAGTGATAAGCATTTCAGCACAGGTAGAACAGCAGAGATAGGAATGCAATAGCAATTACCAAGACACAGAATGAACTCCCCAACCCCCATGGCAGCATAGCTGACAATAGGACTCGGTCTCCAGACCCTTCACCATCTTCGTTGCTCTCCCCTGGACATGTTCCAGCTTGTCTATATCCTTCTTAAATTGTGGTGGTGAAAACTGAACACAATACTCTAGGTGAGCTCTAACCAGAGCAGAGTCAAGTGGTACCAATCACATCTCGTGATTTGGACACTGTACTTCTGTTGATCATTGGATACCCAAACCAGGGCTTCAGTGAATGCTGGCACTCATAAAACAACAAGTCACCTCCCACGTGCATACCTCTGGACATGTTCCAGCTTGTCTATATCCTTCTTAAATTGTGGTGGCGAAAACTGAACACAATACTCTAGGTGAGGTCTAACCAGAGCAGAGTAAAGTGGTACCAATCACATCTCGTGATTTGGACACTGTACTTCTGTTGATCATTGGATACCCAAACCAGTGCTTCAATGAATGCTGGCACTCATAAAACAACAAGTCACCTCCCACGTGCCTACCTCTAGCACCCTGTGAAATGTAATATTGAGTGATGAATGGATGAAGGGGGGCTGCAGGATACAAAACCGCCCCCTTCCCCAGTTGTACTGTGGAACATCTTCCGAAATCATTTGTATGATCACAGACAAAACTACTGCTGAGCACAAATGTGGGCTATTTTCACTACCTGTGCAGCGTCCTTATTCATTCTCAAATGGGGTGTGTGTGTGAGATTAGATGGCAAATCATGTCCGGATGCGCGGCTTCGCAAATCCGTTTTCAAAGAAGGGAAGAAAATCCCTCATTACGGTCTAATGGAAAGTCTGATGCTTCCCCCCCACCCACCCACCCACCCACACACCTCCCTTAAATTGTTTTAAAGCAATTCCACTGCTTTATGGAAGACAGAGAACATGAAATATCAATCCTATTTCCCCCCCCTTGTTTCTGCGAGATGGGTGGGTGATAGCAGCTTCGTTTGTTGTGCAGTCTAGCACATGCACACATGCATGTGTGGGCCCCCTGCCAGGCATAATGGCATTCCACAAAACAAGGCCAGTGAGAAGCTGCGGACGTGAGCCGCTCAGGCTCTTTTTCCTCTGCGACTCGGCCACAGCAGTGGCGCTTTTTTCAAAGGCGGGGGGGGACAACACCAAGCACCCTCTCATGGAATGAGTCCCTTGGGCTGACTTCCAGGTAGACAGAATTCTTGGCTTCTATTGTGGATTCTATGGAGATGAAATTATATCTGGGCTGTGGCTCACGGGGAGAGCACCTGCTCTGCATGCAGAAGATCCCCGGTTCAATCCCTGGCATCTCCAGATAAAGGAGTTCATGTAGGAGGATATTTTGTTCTGTGACATACACTAGTAGGCAACGTTAGACCAGAACTACACAATGGAGTTCGGAAGGCCCCTACATACAACATGAAGCTGCTTTATCCTGAGCCAGACCCTTGGTCCATCAAGGTCAGTATTGTCCACTCGGACTGGCAGCATTTCTCAGGTTTTTTATTTATCGTATGGCAGAGTTACACACAGGAAGCATTTAACAATATAAAATATGGAATCAAGTCGATAACAACACAGGCATGCAGACCAATGAAGATCTTTCAGCACTTATTGTACCGCCTGACCCTTGCTGAGTTTTCAACTTTGGACCTTCAACCTGAGAGCCAGTTTGGTGTAGTGGTTAGGAGTGCGGACTCTAATCTGGGAGAACCGGGTTTGATTCCCCGTTCCTCTACATGCAGCTGCTGGTGTGACCTTGGGTCAGTCACAAGTTCTCTCAGAGCTGTTCTCTCATGAGCAGTTCTCAAAAGAGCTCTCTCAGCTCCACCTACCTCACAGGGTGTCTGTTGTGGGGAGGGGAGGGGAAGGAGATTGTAAGCCGCTCTGAGACTCCGAGTGAAGGGCTGGGTATGAACCAATCTCTTCTTATTCTTCTGTATGCATAGCCAACGTGCTTCTGGAAAGCACATTTAGGAAGATCTGAGAGGGAAGACAGGAAGGGATAAGCCACCGCTTGGCTCTCGCGGCCCTTTCTCATACGCCCAGGGTCATGCCGATGGCCACTCTTCTCATAATGTGAAGAAAGTATGATAGCCTCAGTCAGTGCTCCCTCTAAGCTGAGTTAGTGTGAGCCAGTTCACAGTTTTTTAGCCTCTGGCTCACCCATTTCTGTCTTGCCTCAGGACGGACGGCTCCACAGCAAACAAATTCACGCAGTCGCCAAATCGCTCCCTCACAACTTTAATGCCAGTAGCTCACAAAGTAGAATTTTTGCTCACAGGACTCCACAGCTTAGAAGGAGCATTTGTGGCTGGCTACATACGCAGCCAGTTTATTGACCCTTGGAACTGAGAATCTCACAGTCACGTTGCTGACTTTTCCAGGCTTGGTTGGCGCAGCCGCTCGGAGCTCCTCATTCAATCACATCCGCTTTGCCAAGAAAGCTGAGTGTGCACAATGTCCCTTCCTGGGATGCAGCACGTCTAATGATGTGGAGACTGAACCAAGTGGCTCTGATTTAAACCTGGGCTTGGTCATTTAGCAACCCAAAGGGCCGACACGGGGCCATATTCATTAGGACCACGCAGATGACATACAGCCTTGCAGTTATTCATGCAAACGTTTTCCCCGTTTGCATTTCTTCATTTCCTCTTTTAATAAATAACTGCTGGAACCACAAGGCTGCCTGCTGTAAATATCCAGGGGGACTAATGGAGAGGAGAGAACGTGAAATTCAGAGCAATTAAAACCACTAGATATAGAACGAATCATCATAGCCAGGTAAAAGCTAAATGCAAAAGGGAACGGGGGGGGGAGAGACTCTTTGCAACACTGGGCGATCCTGCATCTGGCATCTGCGCCACATCTTCTCAACAACTGAGGACAAGGTGTAGCTCAAAACCACATTCAAATACCCCAGGGCAATGCCATACTGACTGCAAAGTCACCCCTGAATGGCCGTAAATCTACGCAGAGGGTAGCAGAAAACACGAGGATCAAAGAGAGTGAAAGCGGCATGTGGGTTTCCCTTGCTCAAAAGCCAGTTGAATCCAACTCTAGGGATGCGGTGCTCATCTCCGTTTCCAAGCTGAAGAGCCAGCGCTGTCCGAAGACGTTTCCGTGGTCATGTGGCCGGCATGACTAAACACCGAGGCGCACGGAACGCTGTTACCTTCCCACCAGAGCGGTACCTATTTATCTACTTGCAGTTTCTTGCTTTCTAACTGCTAGGTTGGCAGGAGCTGGGGCCAGAGACGGGGGCTCACTTCGACATGTGGCACACTCGGGTCTTGAACTGCTGAACGACCGACCTTCCGGTCTGCAGCATCAGCGTCTTAACCACTTGAGCCACCACAGCCCCATGCGGTATACAGGGTACCATAAAACCCAATGATCAAAGGAAGGGAAAGCAGCATGCAATGCAGAGGGGAATTTCTGTTCCAACGTGGGTTTGGTGAAACAACGGAGGGAAAAGCCAATGCAGAATCACCCATTGTCTCCCACCTCTCCAGCTTGCCTGCTGATCAGGAAACTACCTACCCTCCTCTTGTGCTGTGGACAGTAGTTTGCTGTGCAGGAATCAGCAGATCATTTATTTAGATATTTATGCCCCCGCTTTCCTTCCCCAATAGGAACCCATAGCAGCTTTCATCATTCCCCCACCTCCATTTTATGCTCACAAGAACCCTGTGAGGTAGGTGAGCCTAAGGCAAGAGTGTAAGTGACCTAAGATCACCCAGCAAACTTCCACAGCAGAGGAGGGATTCGAATCTGGGTCTCCCAGATCCTAGTAAAGAGACTATACCACAGTAGCAGCAGATTAATCTCTAGTTGCATGGAGATTAACGTTAGTACCTGTTCATGTCTGCAGGTGCATCCTCTGTTAAAGGCATTGTGAAAGAGACCGGATGTAAAGGTGGCCATCCTACAAACATCCTACAAATACACCCTCGCCTAGAAAACACATCCTACAAACACACTTCCCCTTGCCTTATCTTTGCAATATGAGTTAAGGCATCACAAATGCGCATGAAATTTTAAGGAGATTCAAAAGCGATATAAGATTACCACTTGAAAAGGTTCTTCATGTTGCTTTGCGAGAAATGCTGCGAAATTATCTGGTGTTCTATTTTACATGTATTTCACATTAATAACACCAGAGCTGGAGTAAGAAGCATTCTGCAACTTTACACAAGAACATTCATCTCTCCCTACAGTCTGAAGACTACAAAGCCCATGATCCAGTGTGACAGTGAGCAAAATGAAATTAGGTGTGAAATGTGACCAAAATGCAATGAAGTGAAATTATCCTGTTCTATTTAACACGTGTTTCACATTGATAACACCAGAGTTAGAGCAACAAACATTCTGCAACATTATACAAGAACATTAATCTCTTCCTGCAGCCTGCAGACTACAAAACCCATGGACACAGTGTGACAGTGAACAAAAAAAAGCATGAAAACCACAGTGGGCTTAAGAGGAGAATTTCTAGTGCACAGGAACACAAAAGAGTACTGAATAAAAAAATTAAAGGGCAAACAGATTTTATGCAGAAATCCACTGCTCAAATGCTTACAGTATCATTTTCACCAGGGATTTTCTATATTTCTGGCTGAAGCGTGTATTAGAAATCCTTCACTATATTAAAGCAGATCATGAAAAGAATTATGCAATCACTAAAAAAACCCATATCAAATAACTCTGCATTCACACATACTCTCTAAAAAGCTAGTAGCAGTTGTTAAGAAGTATTAACCTCCCCTCCTTATTTCAGAGAAATATGCTGTACGATGTGAGACTTTTGTGGGTCGTTAAACAGACTGTCATGCTTTCGATGACAGAATTAGAGTAACATTAAGCTGTGACTGTTCCGACTCAAAGCTCTCCAGGAGACACTATAAAACATTTCTGTCCCGCCCTTCACTGGCTTGTTTCCATTGTCACCGCGAGTATTTGCAGTTCTATGACAAATATAATTCCCATTTTTTTGCTTGCATATTCATTCATGAAGCTCGTGATCGGAACACCGTTTGCACAGGGATTAGATCAGCAAATAGGCTTACTTCTGCAGAACAATCCTTCACGTTTAACATGCTCAAAGAGAGTGAGCAGAAATTGCACAACCAGAGGTGATGTCAATTCTTTTTTTCAAATTCAGCTCTTCCAGTTTACCGTATCCATCTTTTTTTTTTTTAATCCTGCCTTTCCAGGCATTACATGGGTCTCTCAGGGCTCTTTTTGTAGAAAAAGCCCAGCAGGAACTCATTAGCATAATAGGCCACACCCAACAGCAGAAACTCGTTAGCATAAAAGGCCACACACCCCAACAGTACAGTTCATTAGCATATTAGGCCACACACCCATGTCTTCCCTTGACTTGCCCAGTTGCCCCACGGCTGTGGGATGCCTGGCAAGCTGGCCCTTAAATGTCTCCCCGATCCTTCCAGGGTCCCCCCCCCCGGCCTGCCTGCTTCGGAGTCGCGGGGGGAGGGTTTGCTCTCCAGGCCTTCCCTCTGTAGCCACGAGCACAAACGTCTTAGCTGTAGTGGGCGTGGCCAACTCTGAAGCCAGCCGGAACTCCGTTCCTGTGCGTTCCTGCCCCAAAATAGCCCTGGGTCTCCTGTTCTCCATTTTATTCCTCAAACCACTCTGTACGAACACAGGAAGCTGCCTTCTTTGGAGAAAGAACTTTGGTTCGCCAAAGTCAGAAAAAAAAGCAGCTCTCCAGGGTCTCAGGCCAAGGTCTTTCACATCACCTGCTACCCTGATCCTTCCAGCTAGAGATGACAGGGACTGAACCTGGGACCATCCGCAGATGCTGTACCCACTGAGCCATGGCACCTCCCCAAAGGTGAAGTACATTAGGCTGTAAAAACATGACTGGCCCACAGTTGCCTAGTGGACTTCATGGCTGGGAGAAGACTTGTGGGACAGAGTGAAGCCACAGGGTCTTGGCTGAATCCTAGAGTCCTGCCTTCGATGTCATTATGTCACTTCTGGCTTTCATGGAAAGGGACATGGGTCCTTTCTGCATTTGTCTGCCGCTCTGGATTTTCTCAGTGTTCGGTTGAGGCAATATAAGTCCAGGGCAAAACGGCATCCAAATAACCCAGGGCAACAGCAGGCTGAAACCGGGCTGACCGCTGAAGGGACGGAATGTAATTCAGGTCCTTTCCGCACTTGGATCTCATCCCTAGTTTTATCAGAGTTCAATTCGCGACATAGTGCCTTGCATTTATCCCTGTTTATAACAGCATCTGTTTATCCTGGGATACGTGTGGGGTGAAAATGGGGTGACCTCAGTGTAATGTGGAATTATCCCTGTATACCCCGAGATAATTACAGGGGTGAACTCGAGTGTAATGTAGAATGTAAGTTCGGGGACAGGGTTGAACCAGGATTTAAGGTCGAGTGTGGAAAGGTCTGCAGAATAGGGGGAGAAACCAGAATAAAAAGAAGGCTGAACTCGATTTTAGTGCAGAATGGGGGGAAAACCTGGACTAAAAAGAAGTTTGGATTCAATTTTGGCACAGAATTGCTTGGAGGACATTGCGACGAACATGGATTAAAAGGAGACTGCAGAAAGAGCCACAGTGTGTGTTGGAGTTACAGGTCGCTTACATTTCAGTCATTACGGGGCTAACTGACACTGTTAGTTGCTAGTAAACAGGACATGACGTCATGTAACGTGTATCCGCTTAGAAGTAGTCTGTAGTCTGCCCAGGACAACTAAGTAGGAGGTGTTTTGACATGTAACCTTTCTATTGGTCCATTAGCATCTTGTTTGAAATTATTGCTTTGACCTTGTATGCATGTATTCACAGTCTTTATTGTTGACCTTCCGTTTTTTTGTTGCTGACCAAGAAGGAGGATGAAAAGTACTGGGTTCGATGCATGGAGAACTCGGACTACGACATGCGTTCAGACGCGTTTATTGTACTTCCAAACAAGACACACAAAACAGCCCTGCAAGGCCAACTATATACACTCTGCCTGGTACACCTCTTTCCCCATTGGAGGGTTTGAATATCCCGCCAAGGGTGCTATTGGTGGACTTCCGGTGGACTAGGATCCTAGGTTCCCATTGTGTTTGGGACCAAGCTCCTGCTTAAGCTGCGGACCCCTGGTGGTGGTCCGCGTACATAACAGAGGAGAAAAAGAGTAGCCATTATCTTTTTCTCTGGTCATGTGACGGTTAGCGTTAGTTAGGTGCTAGGATGTAGTGTTCACATTTCTTTTGTTCAAACATTCCCTACCCTCTTTTTTTTTAAATCTTTTTAGCAAAGTGACTTTTTAAATCTTGCTCTGCCCCAGCCTTATTTACAGGCAAAAATCCCAACAGTATGCCAGTGCAATGTCAGCACACCACCATTGCCCACACCCCCATCCCCTGAACTGCCAGTGGAGAAGACGGGGAATCGCAAAGAGGTCTCCCTCTATGGACCGGAAAAAATGGGATCAAATCCCAACCGATGTTTGAAGGCTCCTAGTGGCTGTAGCTTGTTCCTTCTCCACAGAGGAATTTGTGGAGAAATGCTTACAGTTTCACGGGCATGCCCATTTTGATAACTGAATTTCAAATGATCCTCTCCCAGCTCTTGTTCAATGTTTAGAAGTGTCAGCTTTAGGGTTTGCATTTCATCCCCTCATCTTATTCACCATAACCAAACCAATTGAAGCATATCATTGCTTAGAAAAGTATACTCAGCTGAGCTGGCGTTTTTCTGGCATAAGCAAGTAGGTGTCTTGTTCTTTCAATGGGCAAGAGTACAGATGCACTTGCGAAGAAAGCACATTCATCTGCTCCTAAGAGGGACAAAAAAGAGAGAAAGAAATCTGAAGGCAAAATTATTTCTTTTTATATTTCTGTTGGTGATGTCATTTAGCAGGTTACAGCGTAAAAGTACAGCTCAACTGTTTCTAGTTCTCTCTTATTGCATCCGCAATATCTAATTGCATAAGGGATTTTCTTATATGGTTGTAAAATTCTAACAACAACAACAACAAAAAAAGTAGAGAAAAAAAAATAAAGCAATGGCCAGGACTGTGCTCTTAGGTGAACTGCAGTTATGTGATTCTCCCACATGGAATGCAGTCAACCTGTTAACCCCTACATAATTTGATCCTGGCTCCCCAGTCCTATGCACATATCTGCATTTCCCTGTGTGTGGTCAAAAGTAGATATTTGCTCTTTTTCAAGGACAGCTGTGCCAGAGCTTGTGACTGACCCAAGGTCACATCAGCAGGTGCCAGTGGAGGAGTGGGGAATCAAACCCGGTTCTCCCAGATTAGAATCCGCACACTTAACCACTACACCAAACTGGCTCCTGAGGTAGCAAGAGTGTAAACATTTCCCTCACACTTGTAGTGTAATTTATCAGTGCTCATAAGAACATAAGAGAAGCCAATGTTGGATCAGGTCAATGGCCCATCCAGTCCAACACTCTGTCACACAGCAGCCAAAAAAAACCCAGGTGCCATCAGGAGGCCCACCACTGGGGCCAGGACACTAGAAGCCCTCCCACTGTTGCCCCCCCTCAAGCACCAAGAATATAGTGCATGACTTGCCCCAGACTGAGAGTTCCTATCTATATCTTGAGGCTAATAGCCACTCATGGACCTCTGTTCCATATGTTTTTCCAATTCCTTCGTGAAGCTGTCCATGCTTGTAGTCACCACTATCTCCTGTGGCAGTGAATTCCATGTGTTAATCACTCTTTGGGTGAAGAAGTAACAAACTGTAACAACTGTAACAAATAAAGAAAGCTAAATTGGACAAGGAGGAGGAGGAGGAGGAGGAGATTGGATTTATACCCCACCCTTCACTTGGAGTCTCAGAGAGGCTTACAAACTCCTTTCTCTTCCCCTCCCCACAACAGACACCCTGTGAGGTAGGTGGGGCTGAGAGAGCTCTCTCAAGAACTGCTCTTTCAAGGACAGCTCTGAGAGAACTATGGCTTGGCCAAGTTCATCCAGCAGCTGCAAGTGGAGGAGTGGGGAATCAAACCCTGTCATTTCTACCCCATCTTTCCCCCCCAATGAGGACCCAAATGGCCTACATAATTCTCCTGCCCTCCATTTTATTCTTACCACAACCCTATGAGGTAAGGTAGGCTGAGAGAGTGTGTGACTGGCCCATGGTCTCCCAGCAAGCTTCCATGGCAAGAGTGGAGATTTGAATCTGAGTTTCCCAGATGTGAAAAAAACAGCCAAAGGAAGTTTAGAAAACTAGTTAGGGGCCAAAAGTTAAACGTGTCAATAGGTACAGACAAAAATACACGTGCTTATTTCGGAAACATATAAAAACCTTGTAAGGGCCCAAATAAAGCCTCATAATCAAAGTGACAAATGTCTGGGAGAAAACAACA
The DNA here is from genome assembly GCF_001447785.1 of Gekko japonicus. Taxonomy (NCBI): domain Eukaryota; kingdom Metazoa; phylum Chordata; class Lepidosauria; order Squamata; family Gekkonidae; genus Gekko; species Gekko japonicus. The sequence goes on along the minus strand of NW_015177045.1, from coordinate 48,551 downwards.
ATGTATGACCTGACTTGTTTCGGCTCGCAAGAACCTTCTTCAGAGGTCAAATAGTACGAAATACAAAATACACCACGCAACAAAGTCCCTGTTACACTTGTAAGGCAGTAAACAATTAATATAGGACTGAAAATGGAATGTTCCAATCTGGAACTGAATGACACACAAAAAGATTTTTGCTTATGGGGCCAAAAATGTACCTGTCTTATCAGGGACAATGTGCCATCAATATGTAACAGGCAATTTTACTTGTATTCTGAGGACCTAAACTGGAAGGTACATCTTGGTAAGGTAAAGGTAAAGGTAAAGATTCCCTTGCTCGAAAGCCAGTCGAATCCGACTCTAGGGTTGCGGTGCTCATCTCCGTTTCAAAGCCGAAGAGCCAGCGCTGTCCGAAGACGTTTCCGTGGTTACGTGGCTGGCATGACTGAACACCAAGGCGCACGGAACGCTGTTACCTTCCCACCGAAGTGGTACCTATTTATCTACTTGCAATTTCTTGCTTTCGAACTGCTAGGTTGGCAGGAGCTGGAACTAGAGACAGGAGCTCACCCCGTCTTGCGGCACCCGGGTCTTGAACTGCTGAACTACTGACCTTCCACAGCCTGCAGTTCAGCGTCTTAACCACTTGAGCCACCGCAGCTCCTTACATCTTGGTACTACTTCCAATATATGCAATTACTTCTCACACAAGGCCAGGTACATTTTTGGCCCCGTAAGCAAACTTCTTTTTGTGTGTCATTCAATTCCAGATTGGAACATTCCATTTTCAGTTCTATATTAATTGTTTACAGACTTACAAGTATAAAATACAGCATATTGTATTCTGTATTCTGTACTATTTGACCTCTGAAGAAGGCTCTTGTGAGCTGAAACACATAAAGTCATACACCGTTGTTGGTTTTTTCCCGGGCATTTGTCACTTTGATTGTTTTATGAGGCTTTATTTGGGCCCTTACAAGGTTTTTATATGTTTCTGAAATAAACACGTGCACTTTTGTCTATACCTATTGATGTTTTTAACTTTTGACCCTTAACTAGTTTTCGGAACTTCCTTTAGAGGGTTTTTTTGCTTGGTTGGTTTAGTTTTTCTTCCCTTCTCTTTGTGGGGTTTCCCCAGATTTGTGTGTGATCAGCTGTAATAATGGGAGATCTCCAGCCACCACCTGGAGGTTGGGAACCCTAGCCCCCATCTCTGATCACATGCATGACAGCACGACAGAGACAGTTCCATTGTAAAGGTAAAACATCTCCAAGAATTAGCAGGCATGGCAGGGGAAATACAGAATGACGAATGTGTGCTTTACAAGGGGGAAGAAAGGGAAACCTCGGGGCCTTCTGTTTGCTGTGGCACGGTAACATGCTTTTCCCAAGCCCTCTGTTTGTGTTAGCTGGAGCATTATTCATTTTTTATTGTAGCAAATGCTTCAAAAATCAATTTGTTCTCCAAGAGGGACCCTCAATCACCGTAAAAATAAACGTGAACACCATTTTCCTAAAATGCAAAGCGTATATTTCTTTAACCTGCCATGAGGAGTGAAATTTTATGTGGGGATTTGATTAAAGCATAAAAAAACATACTTTCTGATTCACTTGGCGTCCGAGGATCTAAATTCTCACTGACATCCACATCTAAAATAGAAGGTGTTTGCAACCAAGATTTTCCCATTGTGACACAGCGTATGCTTAATGTGCATGGGAATTGCCAACGAGAAAGTCAACTAGTTCTGATGAATTCTGTAACCTAATATTTACATGTGCATTCATCTGTCCCATTTAGAGTTACGCTTCAGCTCTTCTATACAGATCAGTTATCTTTTAATAAGTTTGTTCAGCCTTTTATACATGCCTCTTTTTTTTGCTGTCAAGTTGCAGCTGACTTATGGTGCCCTCCTGGAGTTTCCAAGGCAAGAGATAGTCAGAGGTGGTTGGCCATTGCCTGCCTCTTCATCATGAGCCTGGACTTCCTTGGTGGTCATAAGAACATAAGAGATGCCAATGTTGGATCAGGCCAAAGGCCCATCCCGTCCAACACTCTGTGTCACACAGTGGCCAGAAATACCAGGTGCCATCAGGAGGTCCACCAGTGGGGCCAGGACATTAGAAGCCCTCCCACTGTTTGCTCCCCCCCCCCCAGCACCAAGATGACAGAGCATCACTTGCCCCAGAGTCCCTATCTATACCTTGTGGCTAATAGCCACTGATGGACCTCTGCTCCATGTGCTTATCAATTCCCTTTTGAAGCCGTCCATGCTTGTAGCCACCACCACTTCCTGTGGCAGTGAATTCCATGTGTTAATCACTCTTTGGGTGAAGAAGTACTTCCTTTTATCCGTTCTAACCCGGCCGCTCAGCAATTTCATGGAGTACCCACGAGTTCTTGTATTGAGAGAAAGGGAGAAAAGTACCTCTTTCTCTACCTGCTCTTTCCCATGCATAATCTTATAGACCTCAATCATGTCACCCCTCAGTCTCCCATCCAAACAGAGACCAGGGCCAAACCTCCTTCACTTCTGAGATCCTATGATATTAGGCTAGCCTAGGCTATCGAGGTCAGGGCATACATGCGATTAGAGGGGGTAAAACGGGAGACTGGTGGATTTCCCCCCTTGTTATAGGTGAAGGGGGTATTCCTGGCAGCCTTGGCTAACATTGGGCTGTATTAGGGGTCATTTCATGCGGGGACGCACAGGAGCGGAGCTCCAGCAGTAAGGAGCCCAGGGGGCGGGCACATGCAACAAGCCCCACTCCCTGCTCCCAGCAGCCCTCAGTTGGGCCACAAGAAGCAAGAAGCAGCCAGGTAAGTTGCAGACCCCCCCCCCGGCCCGCCTTCAGATACAAGCTCTCCCTCCTCTGTGAGGGCAGATCTGTGTGTTCCCCCCCCCATAGCTAGCAATCCAAAGCAGCCCAGTGGCATCTTTAAGACCAAGTTTTATTCACGTACAAGCTCTCCCTCCTCTGTGAGGACAGATCTGCATGTTCCCCCTCCCCCAATACCTAGCAATCCAAAACAGTCCAGTGGTGCCTTCTGATACACTTCCGGTGATGTCAGGGGGTGTGGCATATGCAAATAAGTTATGCTAATAAGTTATGCTAATGAGCTCCTGCACCTCTTTTTCTACACGATGACCTCTGGGCTGTATCCTATAAACTTGTTCTGCCAGGGCAGAAGTCCTCTGCAGACATTACCGTGGCATTCTGTTCATGTGTTGTGGGAGCCCATCAGCCGAGTATTTCAGGAGCACCATATGTGCAGTCCCATAACATGCAAATTGGGAAACAAGTGGATTTTCTGGGCAGGTACAGCTTCCATTCCTGTGAACCAGAACCTTGGACAATCAGAGTTCTGGTTTGCATGAACTGAAGCTGCCCACAGAAAATCCATGCACTGCCCAGTTTACATGTTACGAGATCATGTATATTGGGGAATTACAGAACTTTAAGACTGACAATGAAGAAATTGAAATTCTTCAAGATTTTCTAGGCCTTGGCCCCATCATCAACTGAAACTAAGTTAGAGTCCAACGGCACCTTTAAGACCAACAAAGTTTTATTTAAGATGTGAGCTTTCGTGTGCATGGATCAGAAGGAGATTGAGACTAGGGCTGATTTCGCACTAGAGCTGCCTCGATGTTGCGCCGCCGTTTGCCCCGATACTATTGGTCAATTTCACACCCGAAGCTGCGGGGCTGCATTTTGACTCGCGGCTTCGCCCGATTTCCCCCACAGTTTCGTGATCCTGTTTTTTGAGGATCACGAAACTGCGGAGGAAATCGGGCGAAGGCACGGGTCAAATGCACCCCCGCAGCCTCGGGTGTGAAATTGACCAATAGTATCAGGGCAAACGGCGGCGCAACATCGAGGCAGCTCTAGTGCGAAATCAGCCTAGGAATGGCAGCCACAAAGGAGCTAGAAAATATTCTTAAGGGCAAGGATGTGTCACTGATGACCGAGTTCAAGTTAATTCAAACCACAGCATTCCCTATTACTATGGATGGGTGCAAAAGGTGGACAGTGAAAAAAGCTGACAGGAAGAAAGTTGATTTATTTGAAAGGTGGTGTTGGAGGAGAGTTTTATGGATGCCGTGAACCTCCCAAAAGACAAATAAGTGGTTTTTCACTCACATCAAGGCTGAACTCTCACAGGAAGCTAAAATGACTAAACTGAGGCCAATGCTCCCTCTAAGCTGTGGAGTCTTGTGAGGAAAAATTCTACTTTGTGAGCGACTGCCATTAAAGTTGTGAGCGAGTGATTTGGCTTCTGCATCAATTAGTTTACTCTGGAGCCCTCCTTCCTGAGTCTAAGACAAAAATGTGTGCGCTGGAGGCTAAAAAACTGTGAGCTGGCTCACACTAATTCAGCTTGGAGGGAGCATTGACTGAGGCGATCATACACATTATAAGAAGACAAAGAGTCACTGGGAAAGACAATCATGCCAGGAAAAGTTGAAGGCAGCAGGAAAAGAGGAAGACCCCACAGGAGTTGGATGGACTCCATCAAGGCAGCCACAGCCTTCAGTTTGCAAGACCTGAACAAGGCTGCTAATAATTGAATTGAAGATCATTAATTCATTTGTTGTTGTTGTTCAGTTGCACAGTCGAGTCCGACTCTGCGACCCCATGGACCACATCACGCCAGGCCCTCCCGTCTTCCACCGTCCTCCAGAGTTTGCTTAACTTCATGTTCATTGCATTGATAACACTGTCCAACCATCTCATCCTTTGCCGTCCCCGTCTTCTTTGACCTTCAATCTTTCCCAGCATCAGGGTCTTCTCCAGTGAGGGCTCCCTTCTCATTTGGTGGCCAAAGTATTTGAGCTTCAGTTTCATTATCTGGCCTTCCAGGGAACAGTCAGGGTTGATTTCTTTGAGGATTGACTGATTCGATCTCCTTGCAGTCCAAGGACCTCTCAAGAGTCTTCTTCAGCACCATAATTCAAAATAATCTATTCTTCATTAGCTGTTGTAGATTTTCCAGGTTTTATGGTCATGGTCTTGGCATTGTAGGACCTGACGTTTCACCAGTAGCTGTGACTGGCATCCTCAGAGGTATAACGAATAAAGGTGGAGTACTCTCTGTGTCAATGTGAGAAGAAAAATGGTAGGCAGGTAATTTATATCTACTCAGGAAGGTGGGGTAGGGCTGAGTCATTATCTTGTAGGAGTTCCCCAGGCTGTCAACATGCTAATGGAGGAGCTTTCCTGAGGAGGTTCTTTTGTATATGGATTGTTTCCTGAGGAGGTTTCCTGTTTCCTGGAGAGGTTCTTTTGTCTGTGGACTGACTGTTGAAATTCTAATCTTATCTGTAGTGCAATTGTCAGATGTAGAGCCTTTTGTGTTTTTCACGACAGGAAACCATGCCCTATTTATTTTTGTCTTCTTTCCTGTTCAAATTGTGTTTATGTTTATGAATTTCAATAGCTTCCCTGTGTAATCTGACATGGTAACTGCAAGTGTTGTCCAGCCTTTCAGTGTCTTGGAACAAAATACTGTGTCCTGTTTGAGTTAGGCTATGTTCAGCCACTGCTGATTTTTCAGGTTGGCCAAGTCTGCAGTGTCTTTCATATTCTTTTATTCTTGTCTGAATACTATGCTGTGTTGTTCCAATGTAAACTTGTCCACAACTGCATGGTAAGCGGTATACTCCTGTGGAAGTGAGGGGGTCTCTTCTGTGTTTTGCCGATCATAGCATCTGTTGTATTTTTCTGGTGGGTCTGAATACTGTTTGTAGGTTGTGTTTTTTCATAAGTTTCCCCATCTATCAGTGATTCCTTTGATATATGGCAAAAACACCTACCCCACCTTCCTGAGTAGATATAAATTACATGCCAACCATTTTTCTTCTCACCTTGACACAGATAGTACTCCACCTTTCTGTGTTATACCTCTGAGGATGCCAATCACAGCTATTGGCAAAGAGTCAGGTCCTACAATGCCAAGACCACGGCCATACAACCCAGAAAATCTACAACAGCTACTGAACTCTGGCTGTGAAAGCCTTCAAAAAATCTATTATTCGGTGCTCGGCCTTCCTTATAGTCCAACTCTCGCAGCCATACATTACTACTGGGAATACCATTGCTTTAACCATACGGACTTTTGTTGGGTGTTTTCTCAACTTTTTATTATGCTGTCTAGGTTTGCCATGACTTTTCTCCCAAGCAGCAGGTGTCTTTTAATTTCATGGCTGCAGTCACCGTCTGCAGTGATCTTGGATCCCAGGAACGTGAAGTCTGTTACTGCCTCCATGACTTCCCTTTCTATTTGCCAAGGAGTGATAGGGCCGGATGCCATGATCTTAGTTTTTTGGATGTTGAGTTTCAAGCAAGCCAACTTTTGCGCTCTCCTCTTTCACTCTTAGAAAGAGGCTCTTGAGGTCCTCTTCACTTTCAGCCATGAGAGTGGTATCGTCTGCATATCTGAGGTTGTTGATGTTTTTCCTGGCAATCAATTCCGGCTTGTGATTCATCCAGGTCAGCATTTCGTATGATGTACTCTGAATATAAATTAAATAAGCAAGGTGACAATATACATCCTTGTCGTACTCCTTTTCCTATGCAAAACCAATCAGTTGTTCCATATCCAGTTCTGTCAATTCTTGACCCTTATACCAAAGATCCTGGAGTGGGTTGCCATTTCCATTCTCCAATGGATCACGTTTTGCCTGAGTTCTCTGCTGTCCATCCTGGGTGGCCCTCCATGGCATGGCCCGCAGTCTCATCAAACCACATCAAGTCAGTGATCCATGAGAGATCCTGGGGTTCATAGGGTTACCATAAGTCAGAAGCAACTTGATGACACCTAACACACACACACATGGGGACTGGTGCATTCATTTCAGTGCAGTAAGGTCCCTGTAGGATAGCTATTGGAGTGCTGGTCTATGACTGGGTTCAAATACTCAGTCATGAAGATCACCAGGTGACCCTGGGCCAGTCTCTGTCTCAGACTCATTAACTTCACAGGGTGGTTGTTGGGAGGATAAAACGTAGGGTCTGTGTGCAACACTTTGGGCTTGGTAAAGGAATGGTGGGATAAAAATGCCATATTGATAGATATTTTAAGAACCTCAAGAAATTGTCATTGCTGTAATCTGACCCTAAGCAAGAAGCTGTTGGGAGAATTTCTTCCAGGAGGAGCCAATGGATGTAAAATGTGATCATAATTCATGACATGTGAGCGCATATGAAGCTGACTTATACTGGCATATCAAGGTCAGTCTGGTCTACTCTGACTGGCACAAGAACATAAGAAGAACTCTGCTGCAATATGAGAGTATAAGTCCATCCAGTCCTGCATCCTGTCTCATGCAGTGGCCACCAGGGCCAACGACAGGGCAGAGAAGCCGACACCTTCCCTGGCACTGGGATTCAGAGGCTGACTGCCTCTGAACATGGAGGTTCCCTTTAGTCACCATTAAGGATGTGCATTCAGCTAAGCCGACGCGAATAAATACCCAACAAATACCTTAGAGTGGTGTGCGTCCCAAAAAATTGGTATTTTTCGAGTTTGGTTATACCAAACCCAAAAAATATTGGTAAAAGCCGAAACTCTCGAATCCCAGTATTGGTATGATACAGGGGTTCGGGAAAAGATCAGTACTGCCCAATTTATTTGGCTCCATTATACCCTATGGGGATTTGCCTTCCCTTCAATTTGCCTTCCCTTCAATGGAGAAAGTGTGCTGCAGCTGCAGTGTACCTCCAGAGAGGGGGGGGGGATTTATACTTTAAACCCCTTCAGTCTCTGGAATCACACCGTGGAGGCAGCACGCTTCCTCCTTCGAAGGGAAGGTAAATTGCCACGGTGCAACTCTACGGGGGGGGGGGCATTATAGCCTATGGGGACAGTCCCCATAGGGTATAATGGAGCCAAATAAATTGGGCAGTACTGATCTTTCCCTGAACCACTGTACCAAAGTCATACTGGGATTCAGGAATATCGGCTTTTACTACTATTTTTGGGGTTTGGTATATCCAAACGCGAAAAATACTGATGGGGGGGTGCACACCCCTAGTCACTATGGCTAGTAGACACTGATACTAGTAGCCCCCATGAATCTAATTCCCTTTGATAGTCGTCTATGCCTATGGCCATCACTGGCAGCGAATTCCACATTTCTACCACTCTCTGTGTAGAGTAGTATTTCCTTTTGTCCGTCCTGACTTTTGGTGCAGCTTTAAAAAGCCGCACTTTGCCGGTGCTTTTTCCCGCCGTGTGGCAGGAGCCTCCATGAATCTAATTCCCTTTGAAAGTCATCTATGCCCATGGCCATCACTGGCAGCAAATTCCACATTTTGATCACTCTGTATGTAATAAGTATTCCCTTTTGTCTATCCTGAATCCACTGCTCCTCAGTTTCATTGGATGCCCTCGAGTTCTAGTATTTTGGGAGAGGGAGAAAAAAATCCTCTTTGCCACCCCATGCATACTTTTATAAACCTCTATCACTTTGCCCATTAGTCGTCTCTTTTATAAACTGGCAGTGGCTCTCCAGGGTCTCCGGTGGAGGACTTTCACATCACCTCCTACCTGGTAGATTTGGAGATGCTGGTGAATGAACTTGGGACCTTCTGCATGCAAACTGGGAGCCAGTTTGGTGTAGTGGTTAAGTGTGCGGACTCTAATCTGGGAGAACCGGGTTGGATTCCCCCACTCCTTCACATGCAGCCAGCTGGGTGACCTTGGGTCAGTCACAGTTTTCTCAGAGCTGTTCTCTCAGGAGCAGTTCTCGAAAGAGCTCTCTCAGCCCCGCCTACCTCACAGGGTGTCTGTTGTAGGGAGGGGAAGGGAGAGGAATTTGTAAACCACTCTGAGATTCCGAGTGAAGGGCAGGGTATAAATCCAATCTCCTCCTCCTCCTCTTCTTTTTTGCAAGTGCTTTTTCACTGAACCATTGCCCCACCGTATATGTACTTACCCCTACTAATTGGTTTTTCTATTGTGGTAATTCATTGCCGAACTGAATTTTCTTTCCCATGAGTTCTGGCTACTAGACAGTGGGACTATGCTACCTGGTCTCCTGGGCTGATGTTCCTGATGTCTGTTTGGTAACCTTGCTGGTCTACTTCCCTCAACAATTTCCTTTGAAGGGCCATAACAAACACATTGTAACATTTTTATATCTTCTACTTAACCTTTTGGAGCTGTTTAAGCTTTTGGAGATGGTGGCTCCCTGATTTATAACGCTGGTGCCTCTCGGTTTAAGTGAATGTAAATCTTTCCAAAGGTGCCTTTCTCCCAAGTTCACATTATGAGATCAAGGTGTACCCGCCAATAGCTATTTCAGAATATCTCGCCAAACTTGTTTCAGATTCAGTTATCTCATTTCCTTCTACCTGCAGGGATTAAATTGCCCTCCAATACTGGTTTTGACATATGAGCTTTTGAATTCACACTATACTGAACCGCAAACGAATATTTGCTGCTACCTGGCATATTAGAGCTAAGCAGGGGAAAACATTTGGAGTAAGAGACTCCCCCCAAAATGCTTACCCAATGAAGTCAAGTTGCATATGTGATATTTATTTATTTATTTATTTAATTCATTCATTCATTTCTACCCTGCCTTTCTCCCCAATCGGGACCCAAAGTGGCTTACATCATTCCTCTCTGTTTTATCCTCACAACAACCCTGTGAGGTAGGTTAGCCTGAGAGAGTGTGATTGGCCCAAGGTCACCCAGCAAACCTCCATGGCACAAGTGGAGATTCAAACCCAAGTCTCCCAAATGGGAGAGCCAGTTTGGTGCAGTGGTTAAGAGTGGCGGATTATAATATGGAGAACTGGGTTTGATTCCCCACCCCTCCACATGAAGCCACCTGGGTGACCTTGAATCAGTCACAGCTCTCTCAGAACTCTCTCAGCCCCACCTACCTCACTGGGTATCCGTTTTGGGGAGAGGAAGGGAAGGTGATTGGAAAGCCACTCCAAGACTCCTTCGGGTAGTGAAGAGCGGGGTATAAAACTAACAATCCTTCTTCTTCTTCTTCTTCTTCTTCTTCTTCTTCTTCTTCTTCTTCTTCTTCTTCTTCTTCTTCTTCTTCTTCTTCTTCTTCTACTTCCCCTTCTTCCCCTTCTTCCCCTTCTTCCCCTTCTTCCCCTTCTTCCCCTTCTTCCTCTTCTTCTCCAACACTCTCAATTGCTACACCATCCTGAGATGGTTAGACAGTGTTATCGAGGCAACGAACATGAAATTAAACCAACTCCAGAGCACGACGGAAGACAGGAGGGCATGGCATGATGTTGTCCATGGGGTCATGAAGAGTCGGACTCGACTGTGCGACTGAACAACAAAAACTGGGTCTCAGTCCCCTGTGATGTATATCATGTTACAGGATACTATATAGAATGAACGAACTCCACTTAATTCAAATTTCCATTTTTGTCAGCTCCAGTAACTGATAATATTTTGGCTTCCTAGCAAAGAGCTGTAGACCAGTGGTAGCCACATGGGTTTTTTTAACTTTATTCAACATTTTATAAACGATACATATAATACATTCTACTAACTTTACAAATTATCATTAAAAGCCAACCACATGTTTGAACATGCGAAGCTGCCTTATACAGAATCAGACAGTTCGGCCATCAAGATCAGGATTGTCCGCTCCGACTAGCAGAGGATTACTAGGGGGATCCTTTTAGCTGGAGAGGCCGGGGATTGAACCTGGGACCTTCCGTTTGCCAAGCAGATGCTCTTCCACTGAGCCACAACCCCTCCCTTACTGCTCTGAATGCAGGAAGCCCCCGTATCTATCGCTGTGAACTCTAGCTAAAAGAACTTCAGGCAGCAGGTGTTGGGAAAACCTTTCTCTGAGACCCTGGAGAGCTGCTAGGGTAATTGAAACTGAAGTCAGGGGCTCATTAGTCTCACTCAGTATAAGGCGACTGCATTTTTTAAAATACCAAAGACTCTGCATTGCTCTGGGTGTTACAAATTAACGTGGCTTCTCTTCTAACATTCTGTGTTTGACTTGCCCTACATGAATAAAATGGACGTGTCTGATGTTCCTAGCAATGGACACTCCCCAAATGCCACCATTTATCAATGAGTATGCATTGAAAGGAACCCTTGTAGAAGGAGAGGAGGAAGAGCAGGCTGGTTTCATCACCCTACTGCCTACATGCAGTGGCTGGGATGCAAACCCAGTTGCCTGCATCCTCCCACAAAGCCAATTCTGAAACCTTCCTCCTGTCTAGGAGACTTTCTCCCACTTTAATTGGCCATTCCTCCAATAGAAGTTTAAGTTCAGTTGGAGGAAAGCTCCAGCTTTGGAGAATTACCTCCAAACTAAGTCTTCATACCACCCACTCTCTACACACATGCATAGGAGTCTGTCCCTGTGAACATGAATGCTGCTTTTTTGGACATTCCCAGTCATGGGTATGGCACCCCTGCTTTAGAGCTGCCAAGCCACCAGCGGAAGTAAGGGATCCCCTGTTCCCAGTTCCCATTGCCTGCAACCACTCACAGCTATGGTGGGATAATTATTTTTTAAAGGCAGCACTGTGTTAAGTGCTACTTCCTGGAATCCCAGAAGTGACATGCGGCCGCTCTAGGAATTTCCGGAAACTCTATGATAAGACCATAGAGTTTCTGATGGTTCCTAGAGTTACCCTATTTCACTTCTGGATTCTTACCTGAAGTGACTTAGTGCCATAACTAGCATTGTGCCTGCCCTTCAGGCCTCCACCCTCAACCCTCTTGCTGGTGGCAAGGCACTGTGTGTGCATATTTGGATGCCATGTTCTCATTTCCAGCAATTGTGTATTGGTGGAGATGAGGCTAGCATGGTGTTTCCCTTTCCCCTTCCATGTGCGCTCTTTACGTGTATGTCATTTGCAAAAGGCTTCTGTTCCTCTGTTTTGGTGTAGTGGTTAAGAGCAGCAGAATCTAATCTGGAGGACCGGGTTTGATTCCCTACTCCTCCACATGAAGCCAGCTGGGTGACCATGGGTCAGTCAAAGTTCTCTCGGAGCTGTTCTCTCAAGAGCAGTTTCTGTCAGAGTTCTCTCAGCCCCACCTGCCTCACAAGGGTGTCTGTTGTGGGGAGAGGAAGGGAAGGAGATTGTAAGCCACTCTGAGACTCCTTCGGGTAGTGAAGGGTGGGGTATAAATCCAATCTCCTCCTCCTCCTCCTCCTCCTCCTCCTTCTCCTCCTCCTCTTCTTCTTGCAAACGTTTGCAGAGATGTGGTGGTCATTTCCCAGCAGGTCACCATGAGCTTTACAACCACCTTTTTGACAAATGTTATTCAATGTACTATACACATTTGATTTAAATGGTATCTATCAAGTAGGCACAAGTGAAGATTTTGCCTGCCTTCCTATACATACCTATTTTATTTCTATCCTGTCTTTCTCCCCTAATGGGGACCCAGAGCAGCTGCCATCACTCTCCTCTCCACCATTTTATCCTCACAACAGCCCTGTGAGGTAGGTTCGGCTGAGAGTGCGTGACTGGCCCGAGGTCACCCAGCGAGCTTCCCTGGCACAAGTGGGGATTTGGACCTGGTCCTCCCAGTTCCTAGTCTTTAACCACCACACCACACCCATTGGCTCTCATCCACCTACCAGAGCATAAGCCTCATTCTTGGAAACATTGAATACATATGCAGAGTGTCTGAGCTAGATGGGAGAGGCATCCATATCTTACATCTCCCACGGTCCGGTTAAAGGTTTTGGAGGGTAACTGAGTGCACCAGGTACCCTGGGTTCCTTTTTCCCCAAAAAAAATATGTCTTCTGTTCTAGCCCTTATTTTGCATAGCCCGTGAAACTCAGCCTAGAAGTGCTTTTAAAGGCAGTCAAGGTTAAGTCAGCTCCGATTACTGGCTGCACACACAGACCTTCTCCTTGTTCTTTTTCCCAGGTGAGAGAGACAGAGAGAGACTGCATCTGACAGCATCTTAAAGTGCTCTACCCTCCCACATTCCTCTGAGAAGCCATTCTCAAGATTTGCTGTTTCACCATAGCGGAAAGGCCCGTTTTTTGACCCCGCTGAATGGTCCTTTCAGACCCTTTTGAACTGAAGGCCGGTTGCTTTAAAAAAAAACAAAAAACCCAATAACTTCAGTAGAAAGCATGGCTGTTATTTCTCAGTGCCTTTGCTACTATGAATGCTAATGCTACTGCGTACGAATCACAGACTTGCAAAATGACCTTCGCTGATCTTTCCTCTGCCTGCCTGCCCTCAAAATAATGCAAACCAATCGGTCATTTATCCTTCCCATTTCATGGATGAAGGACATGGTCACCAGTGTTCCCTCTAAGCTGAGTTAGTGTGAGCTAGCTCACAGTTTTTTAGCCTCTAGCTCACACATTTGTGTCTTCCCTCAGGAAGGATGGGGCTCCAGAGCAAACTAATGTATGCAGTAGCCAAATTGCTCGCTCACAGCTTTAATGCCAGTAGCTCACAAAGTGGAATTTTTGCTCACAAGACTCCACAGCTTAGAAGGAACATTGATGGATCAGGCATCTCCACAGGAACGTAGGCGGTGGGACCTGGGGATCCCCCAGAATGACAGCTCATTTCCCAGACTACAGAGATCACTTCCCCTGGAGAAAACGGATGCTTTGAAGGCATGTTTGGTCCTGTTTACACAGAAGCAACCCTAGAGGTGCATATTAAATTTAGGAGACCTAGCCCATAAGTGAGTCTATACTGGCGGCTTTATGGTCCATATGTTACACTATGCATTTATATTCCTTATCCTAGGGAGTTACTCTCTTGGACAGATTGTGCAAAATTAACAAAATCCATGAAGGGAAACAGTAAAGTCCGGAGAAGTTATACAACACTTTTCCTAGGTAGTTTATGGTGTTTCAGACTCCTGGTCCTTCCTCAGGAACAAAGAGCTATAGAAGTACAAAACTGTAAAAGTATAAAATACAACATTGCTTTATAACAATAAATACATAGCATAATGTATGTCCCAGTAGGCTTTGAGGCATGTTTGGACCTGTTTACATAGAAGCAACCCTAGAGGTGCATATTAAACTTAGGAGACCTAGCCCATAAGTGAGTCTATACTGGCGGCTTTATGGTCCATATGTTACACTATGTATTTATATTCTTTATTCTAAGGAGTTACTCTCTTGGACAGAGAAGTTGAATAGCGTCATCCTGGTCCCGGTCACACTGGCCAGAGAATGAGGGGGGGCGTGGCTTTTCGCTTTGCCGCACTTGTGACCCAGCCGAACGTGATCAGACGCGACAGCAGGGAATCGGGGGTAGCATTTTGTCAGCGCACGTTTCCGGCATGCTTCTGATCACTGGAGTGATCAGACGGAGGACGTCCATCTGTGGCCCGTCACAAGCGGATGATACTGGTGTTTCTGCAGTAGCTTTGAACTACGGATCTTCGGCGGGATGCGATGGCTTGCCAATGGGTGCGCGATGCTTGCCAGATGTGCTGGTGTGATCACGCTCGTTAAATCCGCCTTGCATCCATGAGTTGAGTATCCCACGGCAACTTCTGTGTATGATCGGAGCCCCTGTTAAGAAACTGGTATGAGACTTCCTATGTTGGTAAGAGACACGAGACTCTGTGTAACAGTGATTATATTTTGTTATTAAGCATCATTGTTTAGAAGCTATATTGTTATAGAGCATTGTTGTATTTTGTACTTTTACAATTTTGTACTTCTATAGTTCTTTGTTCCTGAGGAAGGACCAGAAGTCTGAAACAGTATAAAGTACCTAAGAAAAGTGTTGCATATCTTCTCCGAACTTGACTGTTTCCCTTCATGGATTTTGTGGATTTTGCATTCCCATATGTAATATTTGTTACTGATATGGCTAATGATATGCTGCTTTTCACTTTATTGAAGTCTCTTTTTGTACATTTATACTTGCGGGTCTTTCAGCTCACAGTTGTTTTTGCTGTTCCTTGCTATATTTGACTGTGTGCTGTATTGTTTGTTGCTTGTTGAACCCTATCATTTCGACTGGAAATCCCTGGCCCAAAAGATGTCCATTTAGCCTCAGTTAGAGCCAGGGCCTTCTTGACCCTGGCCCCGACCTGGTGGAATGAGCTCCCCATTATGGTCAGGACCGTGCAGGACCTCTTACAGTTCTGTAGGGCCTGTAAGACGGAGCTCTTCCGCCAGATTTTTAGCTGCGGCAGCGGACATCCAACAGAAGCACCCCTCCTGCCCAAATCCTGTTTAAATATGCTCAAATTGCCTTAAATTGTCTACCTGAATAGTTGGCTTAGCCATCACTGAGCAGGTCTATCTTTTAAACATCTGACCAGACCCAAGGATTAATATTCACCATCTTAATGTTACTTATCAATTTTAGATCGATGTAATTTTTAGATTTTTAAATATGTTATAGTATGTATCTTACTTTCTGGTTTTATGTTGCAAACCTCCCTGAGCCTGCTTTGGTGAGGAGGAGGATGAGGAGGAGGAGTTTGGATTTATACCCCACCCTTCATTATCCTAACAAGTCTCGGAGCGGTTTACAATCTCCTTTCCCTTCCCCTCCCCACAACACACACCCTGTGAGGTTAGGTGGGGCTGAGAGAGCTCTTTCCAGAACTGTTCGTGAGAGAACAGCTCTGGGAGAACTTGTGACTGACCCAAGGGCACACCAGCAGCTGCATGTGGAGGAGTGGGGAATCAAACCCAGCTCTCCCAGATTAGAGTCCGTGCTTCTAACCACTGCACCAAAGTGGCTCGCTCTCTCTCTCTCTCTCTCTCTCTTCTCCCCACCCCCAGCGACTCTCTCTCTCTCTCTCTCTCTCTCTCTCTCTCTCTCTCTCTCTCTCTCTCTCTCTCTCTCTCTCTCTCCTTTCGCCACTCCGGCTGTCTCTGCTTCCTTTAAATGTTACATGATGGAAAAAGTCTGGCCATGCGAAAGCTCCCTCCCTGGACACTTCCGAAGAGGCACGGAGGCACGGATCGGGGAACGTTTCAACTTTCAAAGAGTACACTTCATCCGACGGGAGCCGAGAACCATCCCTCTCCTCCCCTCTGGAAGAAGGAAAGGCATCCCTGCAGAATTAATTAGTCCATCTCATTGTTTGGTGGTGGTGTTCTTCCCCCCCTTTTCCCTCCCTGCCAAATAAATAAATAAATAAATGCCTCTCAGATAAATCGGCTCCGTTAGCCCCCGTGTGGATCCGGGATCTAATTAGAGGAATAATCAATATATCAGTGGGAAGTAGATGCTTAAGCGCCCCCCGAGCAGCCATAGATTTAGGGCAAGTGAAAGGGGCATACTCAGCAACAGCAGGAAAGGGTATAAATGCAAATGAGTCTCGTAAAAAAGAATGAATGGTTCTGGCTACACAAGCTGCTCCGAATTGATCTAGGGTGGGTTTTTGTTCCCCCTGCATCCCTTTCCTCATCATCTCCAAACAGGCCACTGTGTCCACTGCACCCAAATGGCCTGGATTTGGGGTTCCTGAAGAGGAGTCCATTCCTTAATTTACGTTCTGGTGTTGTTGTTTTTTAAAGAGACCCTCGCCTTCCTGCACTGAAGCACAATAAAAGAATTTTAAAAGTGGTTCAATAAAACGTACACCTGTCAGGCTCAGATCTTCAGCGTTGGAAATATTCCCCGCTGTGCTCTGAGCACCAGCTGGACAGAGAGCCTGGCTGAGTGGCCGACATGCTCAAAGGCACGGCGCACCAAAGGCAGCCCTGCTTACTTCCTTAGGGCTCGATGCGCCACAATTCCTTATTGA
>NW_015177045.1:24196-30853 GCF_001447785.1 Gekko japonicus | reverse complement strand
GTTTGTCTGTAGCAGTAGAAAAGAGCAAGAGTCCAGTAGTAACTTCAAGACTAACAAAATATGGGGCAGGATAGGAGCTTTTGTGAGTATCTGAAGAAGAGAGCAGTGACTCACCAAAGCTCGTGCCCTGCCACATATTTTGTTAGTCTTTAAGGAGCTGCGGTGGCTCAAGTGGTTAAGACGCTGAACTGCAGCCTGTGGAAGTCCAGTAGTCGAGCAACTCGAGATCTGGGTGTGCCGCATGACGGAGTGAGCTCCTGTCTCTAGTTCTAGCTCCTGCCAACCTAGCAGTTCGAAAGCAAGAAATTGCAAGTAGATAAATAGGTACCACTTCGGTGGGAAGGTCACAGCATTCCGTGTGCCTTGGTGTTTAGTCATGCCGGCCACATGACCACGGAAACGTCTTCGGACAGCGCTGGCTCTTCGGCTTTGAAACGGAGATGAGCACCGCAACCCTAGAGTCGGATTCGACTGGCCGAGCAAGGGAACCTTTACCTTAAGGTGCTGCTGGACTCTTGCTCTTTTCTACAGTTAAAATGGAAAGGCATGTTTTCAATTAACTGAATCCCTACTTCTCATTAACTAGTAAATACTTGGGGGGGGGAAGAGTATTGGGAAGGAAGGGTATATCTGAAGGAAAGCATGCTCCCACAAGTGCTTCTTCATCAGTTAAAATCCGCTTCGTGTATCCTTAGGTGAGGATACAGGGCAGGTGAGCATTGGTGATGGGCCTTTTCTGTTCTGACTAGGGACGCCAGCCTCCCGTTGGTATGTGGGGATCCCCCAGAATTACAACTCATCACTAGGCTACATAGATCAGTTCCCCTGGAGAAAGTGGATGCGTCGGAAGGGTGGACTCTAAATGGCATTGTACCCCATTGAGGTCCCTGTCCTCCCTAAGCTCCGCCCTCAAACCTCCAGAGGTTTCCCACCCTGGATCTGGCAACTCTTGATTCTGGCAATGCTGATACTGTGAACTTCGGCAGATCATGAGAAGGGAGGGCAGGCAGGGTTGCCTCAGGGCTTTGTTCTCGTGGCCCTTTCCGACACGCCCCGGGAAATGCTGATCGCCAGGGCTCATTTGGTAGAAAAAGCCCAGCAGGAACTCATTAGCATAATAGGCCACACCCAACAAGAGAAACTCATTAGCCTATCCAGCCACACCCCTGACAGCATAGCTCATTAGCATATTAGGCCGCACCCTCGTGTTATCAGAAGTATGGTCATCCAACCACACCCACCTTTTGCTTCTTATTCTGTTTACCTTGTTTGTTGTCAAAACCTAGGGTATTTTTTTAACAGGAACTCCTTTGCATGTTAGGCCACACACCCCTAATGTAGCCATTCCTGTGCGTTCCTGCCCAAAAATAGCCCTGTGACTACCCATCTTTGACTCATCTATTACTGTTTGGTATGTTTTCCGACTGATTTAAATGCTTAAAGTTTTGGCTGCCAACTGGAGAAGTGATGTAGAAAGGACGGTGGTAGAACTTGACTGGGGTGGTGAGAATATGTCAGCAAAGAAAAGCAATTGTGCTGTTCTGCACTGTTAGGATCGAATTCAGTGGAAAACCTGCTGATCAGCCATGATCAGGTCAACGGGCAGAAGACCACTCAGTCAAAAGTTGTCTTGTTGTTCACAGCCCGTGAATAGGACTTGAGCCTGGTTGGTCCAAGCATCCTTAACAGTGGGCCTCCTTTCAGGCCCTGGCCCTTAGCAAAGGACCAACCCCACCTACCTATTATACCAACCCTGGTGATGACCGCTAACTTAGAGGCTTCAAAGGAGGATTAGACACATTCATGGAGGGTAGGTCTATTGACAGTACAGTTGCCAGCTCTGGACTAAGAAAAACCTGGAGTTTGGGGGGGTGGAGCCTGGAGAGGGTGGGGTTTGGGGAGGGGAGGTAGCTCAGCAGGGTGTAATGCCATAGGTTCCATCATGCAAAGCAGCCATTTTGTCCAGGGGGAAACCACCTGGAGATCAGTTGTAATAGCGGAGATCTCCAGGTGCTACTTGGAGGTCGGCATCCCTAATTGACAGTCATGATGGCTGTGTGGAACTCCCATTTTCCAAGCCAGTGTACCATCTTCTAAGAGCATCAGAAAATATAAGAGAAGCCATGTTGGATCAGCCCAATGGCCCATCCAGTCCAATGCTCTCTGTCACACAGTGACCAAAACTCAAGTGTCATCAGGAGGTCCACCAGCTGTGGCCCCCCAAGCACCAAGGATACAAAGCACCACTGCCCCAGACAGAGTGTTCCCTCTCTACCTTGCAGCTGATAGCCACTGATGGACTTATGCTCCAAATGTTTGTCCAATCCCCTTGTGAAGCTCTCTATGCTTGTAGCCGCCACCACTTCCTGCTGCACTGAATTCCACATGTTAATTACTCTTTGGGTGAAGAAGTACTTCCTTTTATCTCTTCTGTTTGTTCTGGGGGCAAATAGAAGGATAAGGGTGCACGGCTCAGTGGCAGAGCATCTGTTTGGCACGCAGAAGGTTCCAGGTTCAATCCCCAGCATCTCCAATTAAAAGATGAGGCAGTGGGTGATGTGAAAGACCCCTGCCTGAGACCCTGGAGATCCACTGCCAGTCTGAGTAGATAATACGGGCTTTGATGGTCCAAGGGTCTGGTTCAGTATAGGGCACCTTCTTGTGTTCAGGGCTATTTTTGGGCAAGAACGTACAGGAACGGAGTTCCGGCTGGCTCCCGAGCTGGCCACGCCCAGCAGGAACTCATTAGCATAATAGGCCACACCCAACAGCAGAAACTCATTAGGACTGGTTACATTAGGGGTGTGTGGCCTAACATGCGAAGGAGTTCCTGCTACAAAAAAAGGCCCTGGGTTTTGACAACAAATAAGGTAAACAGAATAACAAGCAAAAGGTAGGTGTGGCTGGATGACCACACTTCTGGTAACATGGGGGGGCGGCCTAATGTGCTAATGAGCTGTGCTGTCAGGGTTGTGGCCTAATATGCTAATGAGTTCCTGCTGTTGGGTGTGGCCTATTATGCGAATGAGTTCCTGCTGGGCTTTTTCTACAAAAAGAGCCCTGCTTGTGTTCCTGTGTTCAAGGTGCCCTATCTGTGCTTCTCAGAAGATCGTGGCTGGCCACTGTGGGGAACAAGATGCTTGGTCTGATCTAGCAGGGCTCTTCTTAAGAATTATCACCACTGGAAAAAGCGGCTGGCTGCATGGGGCCACCCTTCAAGGGTAGCCTCTCTCCAAAGAAACAAAAATGCTGGTCATGTATATGAGGCGTAAAAGAGATATCAAGGTGCCACCGAGGCATTGACCTGAATCTGAGGCTTTGACATTTGGCTCACAAATACCCAATTAGGTTTACATCTAAACACACAGCTTCTCAAATTTCTAATTAATGACCCATCTCAGCAGACGGCAGTTAAAAGGCCGACAGAGCACTGCTTTATTTAGAAAGCTGGTTGAAAGGGCAAAAAAGACAGAGGGATTTGGAAGCAGAGTTCTCTAAAGTGGCAGGACAAAATATCTTAGCTAAGCTACAAGGGAAGACCTTTAGGCTAAGGAGATCATGACCCTACATTATTTTAGCAGGCTTGAGCCAAAAATTGTGTGTTGTTATTATGTTATTCTTCGAGCAGCATATCTTCAAGGAAGAAATGTGCACGCCTGATACAATGCACTGCCCATGTGCAAACTGGGAATCTGTGATTGGTGCACATTGGTAAAAAAAGGTCTACCAAATTGTTCCTCTTCTCTCAGCATTCAAGGGCTCTGTGTGTTTCACCTGGTGTTAGAGCAGGAGTCCCCAAGGGCACTATGGCACCTGCCGATACCTTTTCTGGTGTCCGCCAAGTGTTTTTGGGAAGTGGGTGGGGCCAGGTATAGCTTTTGCCCAGCAAGGCTTCTGATTGGCTATTGGGGGTTTGATTGGCTGTGCAGATTTTTAAAAATGTCGCTTGGGCAGCAGCTCCCACCACAGTACAACAATCTTCACTATGCAACTTTTAAACATCATTCAAGATTCAAAATCACTAAGGAAAAGACTTCAGAGGTGGCTACCAACTTTGAAACTATTTTGATTTGATTCCTCTCAAAAATATGATTGATGGCTACTTTTGAAGTCTTTTCCTTAGTAATTGTGAATCTTGATGATGATTAAAACTGGTGTTTAAAACTGATATTGAAGAATCTATATGAATTAACATACTGCATACATTTCTGAAGAAATCAGTTGTTCATCTTTGAAGAAGATATTTGAAACAAAAGGCTTAACCAGAATCTTCGTCAGGATTTTGGGTCAGAATTTTGGATCTATTGAATGATTTGCATTTTTCATGCAAATTACTGGACTATAAAAATTTTGGAATGACATATCTTGTATACTGATATATACCATTTATTTGATTGCATGATCCAATGTTATATTGTCACGTAAGAATCATGATGGAGTGAGTTCCCATCTCTAGTTCCAGCTCCTGCCAACCTAGCAGTTCGAAAGCAAGAAATTGCAAGTAGATAAATAGGTACCACTTCGGTGGGAAGGTAACAGCGTTCCATGCGCCTTGGTGTTTAGTCATGCCGGCCACATGACCACGGAAACGTCTTCGGACAGCGCTGGCCCTTCGGCTTTGAAACGGAGATGAGCACCGCAACCCTAGAGTCGGACTCGACTGGCTTTCGAGCAAGGAAAACCTTTACCTTTACCTTTTAAAGAATCAACAATACACGTGAGCATAGTTGTATAACTTTATTAGCATTTTTCATCACAATCTTCTTTGTGCTTGTATTTAGGAAGCCCTTCATTTTATGCAAATTAGCTTGTGTATTAATTTCTTCCACATACAAAAGTAGATCTAGGAAAAAGGATTCATCTTCTCATTGATACACTAATTTTTCTGTGTGAAAGGAATATTTTAGTGTGAAGAAGAACTTAGTTTTAACCACTACACCAAACTGGCTCCCCTTAGAACTTAGTCATGTGAGCTCCAGCCTACATAAGGTGAGCCATTTGCCTGCCTGAGGCAGACAAACCCCCACCCTCAGTCCTAATCCCCCATCTTTCAGAAACTGAACAGTGGGAGAAAAACAGGCTCTAAAATGGCCTCCATAGTGACATGCTAGGAACTTCCCCATGTCTCTGTGGTCGTTACCATAGGTATTAGGGAAAATTCCTTGGCCCTTCCCTGGAAGTGATGCCACATTCTCCCCAAACTGCATCATCCCCAAGCACTGCCCTCAAAATGTCTTAGAACAACTGAGGCAGTGCTGGCAATCCTAAACCTGTAGTCTGAAGTGGTAAAACCCAGGCACAGATTTAGCACCAGACCTTTGGCCAAAGGCTAACACACTCCAGCTAGGACTCATATGGTGAAGAGAGTGCGACCATATGCCTAACAATCAAACTTTGGTGATGCCACTGAAGGCAAGTGAAGGCAACTGAGAGTGAGGGCAATGTCAGGGAAAGTGAGGGCAGTGTAAGGGAACAGTTGAACCTTTTTGCAAGGAGGACCCAAGAGACCATTCAAAAATGGAAGTGTCTGGGGCTGTCAAAACGTTTCGGTAAAAAAACCTACAGTTTTGACTCTGCTTTACCTGTCTGCTATATGACCATCACTGCAACTATTATCCATAGAGAAAGAATTCACCTGTTTCTAGGAGGAAAATCAGAACTCTTAACCTTGTGGGAATCCTGAAATAATATGCAACGTTCATGTACTATATAAGATTCTTATAACTATTTTGAGGGGATTTTTTTTTTTCCACAGTGAACATTTTAAAGTACTAATCTGCATTGCTGGCATTAGGACGGCTGGCATTTATGGCTCTGCTTAAAGATGCAGAGGGCAAATCAAAACGCAATAAAACTCTTTTCCTCCTAATAGGGTATATAATTGGAAGGAATCTCCAAGGAATTTTCGCCTGCTCCTGCGACGCAAAACCCTATTACTGGCTGATCCCAGAACAAAGATACATTCCCAGTGATCCCTTACCCCCTAATCCATCCGGCTCTCTCCCTCGTGAGTACACAGGTGCTCAGACAAGTTAAGAACCCCTTCTTTGTAAAGAAGCCATAATTGATAAGACCTAGGCACACCATACAGATGGAAATGTGTCAACTGGGCAAGAAAATGATCCTTTCCCACTGGGAGACAAAGAAAGGATATACGATCCAACCAGCAGCAACGGAGGGGAAGGCGGGGGAGATTTCTGCAGCATAATGTCAAAAATGGAGTTTATCTGAAACCTTTTTTTAAAAAGCAGCTTTTGCTAGCAAAGTACTTAATCAGCTACAAATTCTATTAAGCTGCAATGCTCAACAAGGCAGAGAGAACAGGGGCCATGCTTTTCCAGTCAAAGGGAAACGTCTCTTTATCAAGGTTGCCCCTGAAGTTTGGTTTTCTCCGGATCTCAGCGGCCGTTTGGGGATCCTGCTTTGGTGGAACTCAAAGTGAAACGAAAGAGAGCTGGAGTCCAGCTGGCTCCGGGATATTCTCGAGCCATGCTAAGCATTGCCAAACAAGCCCAAAGGCCTTGGGGGCACTTTGGGTTGCTGGTGTGGGCTGGTAGGTGGGCAACCCGCTTCCCTGCCGGCACTCAGTGAATGATGGTGGGGAAATGGGGGACCGAAACAACATCGCACCACATGGCGACATCACGTCCGTCTAGA
>NW_015177045.1:3722-24145 GCF_001447785.1 Gekko japonicus | reverse complement strand
ATCCTAGAGCGGGAGCCCCACCGTGGCGTCCATAGGTACCATGGTGCCCCCCAGGTGTTGTCAGAAAAGAGGGTGAGGCCAGTGTTCCCTCTAAGCTGAGTTAGTGTGAGCCAGCTCACAGTTTTTTAGCCTCCAGCTCACACATTTCTGTCTCCGCTCAGGAAGGATGGCTCCAGAGCAAACTAATCTATGCAGCAGCCAAATTGCTCGCTCACAACTTTAATGCCAGTCGCTCACAAAGTAGAATTTTTGCTCACGAGACTCCACGGCTTAGAGAGAACATTGGGTGAGGCCAGTCTGGGCACTTGCCCAGCAGGGCTTCAGATTGGCCACTGGAGATCCAATTGGCTGGGCAGATTAAAATAACATTGTTTCAGGGGCAGCTGCCATTACAGTTTTAGCTCCATTCTCTCTCACTCCTCTTTCCCAGGAGCTTTTAAAATTACCCCCTTTTTAAAATTCACACACCCCCTTTCCCCCTGCACTTGGGCTTCCTCTGTGTGTGCAACTTCACCTCCTGCAGCACCGTTTTTGTGGCTGGCTCCACCTCCCATGGTGGCCATTTTGTGTTTGGCTCCACCTCCCATGATGGCCATTTTGTGGTTGTACCCACCACCCCATATCAGAATTCCAAAGGTGTCCATGGACTAAAAAAGGTTGGGGACCCCAGTCCTAGAGTGTTGCACAACACAGCAATGTCACTTCCGGGTTCTCAGCTGGAAATAATATTGTGGCATTGCACAATGCCATTTTGTCGGACTCCACCAGGGGTCATTTCCTGCAGGAGCACACAGGAGCGGAGCTCCAGCAGTAAAGAGTCCAGGGGGCAGGCACATGCAACATGCAACAAGCCCCGCCCCCTGCTCCCAGCAGCCCTGGGCCATGAGGAGCAAGAAGCAGCCAGGTAAGTTGCTGTGGGTGTTGCCTTCTGACACACTTCTGGTGATGTCAGGGGGTGTGGCCTATGCAAAGAAGTTATCCTAATGAGTTATGCTAATGAGCTCCTGCACCTCTTTGTCTACGAAATGTCCCCTGGACTCCACCACCCAAATTCTCCTGGCTCAACATGATGCTGGGCTGGAAACCCTGGGTACACTGTAGCATTGACCTTTTTGTCTTGTGTAATCATAGGCACAGTGTGAATAACGCATGGCTATGCCCTCTTGCAGTACTGAGTCTATGGTGTGCATAATCAATAGTGAATGATGCCTGGCTGTACCCACCATATTACACCAACATTTATTTTTTTTGGTCCACCCAACAGGCAGATCAGATGGAGATGGATGGATTGTTCCAATCAAACTGGAAACCAAGGGGATATTTCTTATGTTTCTATTCTAACTCTGTGCTCATTTCCCAGACGCCACATCCAAGCCCTTCCCCACATCTCAAAGCCACCTCTCATTGTGTGTGTGTGTGTTAAGTGCCATCGAGTCATTTCTGACTTATAGCAACCCTATGGATTAATGACCCCTAAAATGTCCTGTTGTCAACAGCCTTGCTCAGGTCTTGCAAACTGAGGGCCCTTGTGGCTTCCTTGAGCGAGTCGATCCATCTCATCGAGTCGATCCACCCTCTTTTCCTGCTGCCTTCAACTTTTCCTAGCATTATTGTCTTTTCCAGTGACTCGTCTTCTCAGAATGTAACCAAGGTACAATAGCCTCATCCCTCATTGGGGGTAACCAAGTCAGTAAGCATGGACACCAGCACCTCTTCCTAAGTAACTACACGTTCCGTTTTTATAGGAAGGGAAAAGTGGGAATTACACTCTTATATAGGAATGGAAGAGTGGAAAGGAGCAGGTATACCTGTTCTCCAGAGGCCTGGTCTACTCCCATAGAGAGCAACATTTTCTGTAATGAAATTTGACTTGATTCTGTGTTCTCTTATAACATTTAAATTATTTTTAAAATATAGTTTAAATATAGTTTAAAATAATTTATTATTGAGATTTTTACAAGGTTATGGAAATAATCCTCTAAAAAAACTAATTTATGTGATATACAAATGTAGACTTGCTCACAACTTTAATGCTACTAGCTTTTTTTGCTCCCAACACTGTGGGAGCAAAACGTTACTTTTTCCCCAACATTACTTTTTCCCCACCATAGAGAACAATGGAGGGAATGGGGCCAACCTGTTCGGGGGCCCATAGAATTGGACCCCCTAGTCCAATGTTCTTGAAACTTGGTGGGTATCTTGGGGAGAGGATCCAGCAGCTACCCGGAAAGGTTGGAGCCTCTCCCTCAAACCACCTCCCATCCAGCCTCCAGAATATACCCTATGTTTTCACCATTGACTTCAATGGCCCATAGGATATTCTGGGGCCCATTCAGATCAGAGAATCTGAATCGGCCCACAGCAGCCCGAAAGGGGCCCGAATGGGCCGTTTTTGTGGGTGCATTCAGCTCAGATGAACCAAATGCACATCCCTAAGCCACGGCATGAAGCGGTGCAAGGCAGCCAGGTGACTGGGCTAGCAGGTGAGGTGCGGCCAGGGGGCTGTGGGTCCTGTGGCTGAACCTGCAACTACAGAGATTTCTTCCCTTCTCCCTCCAGTGCAAGATTGCAGACCTCGCTCGCTTGCATGTGCCTGTGCCTTCGTCGCCGAGGAAGCTGGCCGCCAAGGGAGAGAGAAACACAGCACTCCCTCAGCTTCCCCTCCCGGGTTCTTCCTTCAGCTCCCGCCTTCTCAGTCCAGCCTGGTTGCACCAACGCAGGGCGCACACAAGCCACCAGTGGCAGCAGAGCAGCTATCTCCATCCCGTCTGCTCACCCACCTTTCCTCCTTTGACTTGTCCCCAGGCGAGCTGCCACTTCCAAGTCTGAGAAGTGTTGCAGCAGAAAGCCCCCCTGCAAAGTGGTGGGTGGGGGTGTGACCGAGGCAAAGTCACTGTGGAAGCATGAAGTCAGCCAGGAAGAAAGAAATAAGGAACCAAACAGGAGCCCGCCACTTTCGCCTGCACTCTACACAGTCAATGCAGTTGCGAGGGAAAATGAGAGGAGGAGGGGATCCTCCTCAGGTTACTCGGAGTCAGTGACTGACTTCCACTTCCACCCACCCTCCACAATAGGGGAAATAACCCTGCTCCTGCCTGCGAGTGTGAGTTTATTTTATTTTATCAGTGCCCCCTGACTTATTTAAAGGCCCCCGGAATTAAGAAATCCTGGCTACGGGCCTGAGTCCTTTTCTCCCTTTCTCACAATACAAGAACCCATGGGCACTCAATGAAATTGCTGAGCAGTCGGGTTAGAACAGATAAAAGGAAGTGCTTCTTCACCCAAAGAGTGATTAACACATGGAATTCACTGCCACAGGAGGTGGTGGCAGCTACAAGCATAGACGGCTTCAAGAGGGAATTGGATAAACGTATGGAGCAGAGGTCCATCAGTGGCTATTAGCCACAAGGTATAGATAGGGACTCCGGGGCAAGTGATGCTCTGTCTTCTTGGTGCTTGGGGGGGGGCGACAGTGGGAGGGCTTCTAGTGTCCTGGCCCCACTGGTGGATCTCCTGATGGCACCTGGTATTTTTGGCCACTGTGTGACAGAGTGTTGGACTGATCCAACATTGGCTTCTCTTATATTCTTATGTTCTTATGCCTACGGTTGAGGCTGAGGTAAGCATCTGGACTGCCCCCCCCATCCCGCACTCTCTCTTCCTTGCCCATTTGTTCTGCTCCTCCCGTATTATTTTAACATCTATTGTTGCACTTGATGCAAAACCTTTCTGGGGTGCCTTAATCTGTTTTAAAGTTTCAGCTGCCATTGGATATTGATATTAGACACTGTTCTTAATGTTAATTTATATTTATTGTTTTAAATGCTTTTATTGTTATTGTTGTGACCAGTGTTCCCTCTAAGCTGCGTTAGTGTGAGCTAGCTCACCATTTTTTAGCCTCCGGCTCACACATTTTTGTCTTTGCTCAGGAAGGGATGGCTCCAGAGCAAACTGATTTATGCCGCAGCCAAATCGCTCGCTCACAACTTTAAGGCCAGCAGCTCACAAAGTAGAATTTTTGCTCACAGGACTCCACCGCTTAGAGGGAACATTGGTTGTGACCCGCCCTGAGTCTGCTTGCGGAGGAGGGTGGGCTTTAAATCATATATCAAATCAAAGTGGAATATATAAGCCAACTCTTCTTCTTCTTTATTATTTTAGCTGACAAAGAATGAGCCCCGTGGATAGCACAACAGCCTTTCCATGCAAAGGGGCAAAGGGTGCAGTCGATGCATTCAAGACTGCAGCAGCTCTGCGTCGAATTGCTGTGTGAGTTTGCATCAGGGCCTAACGAGAAGAGCAACTAATTAGATAATCAGCAGTGGTGTCTGAAAATGACATTCAGAGAGATGGGATGAAGGAGAACTGGGGAGGCAGAGCGTACAGCGCAAGGTTTCTGAATGAATGTACGGTTTTACAACTCTCTGGTGGTGATAGAATCCAATCAGGGTTACTCTTGTGTTTTTTGGCTTTAAAGCCCTCTGAGGGTTTTCAGTCATTTTATAGCCTTTACACCCTTAATTGGAAACCTCATTGATTCTCATGGAATTCTGTCCCTTCTTTAGGATCACAACCTTAATAATATAATTAACTCTGCATTAACACTTCCCTTTTATTGTTGTGACAATCTAGATTCGGTTAACATCTAATTTGTGCTTCCTCCAGGCCGTATCGTGAAATTAAGTCTTCTTGTTTATATGTGGAACGTAATAAAATATATATCTTATTTTATGATTATTAGCTTTTCTTTATCCTTCTCTTTCTCCGATGAGATTGGGGCTCCTGCATGAGGCTTCATCTTCACAACAACACGGAGGAAAAGTGACTGGCCCAATGTCATTGTATCAAGCTGATTTGAACCCAGCCTTCTAGTACGGCACTCTCGCCACACTGATTCAAACTTGCCCTCTTCCCTTCAGTTACAGAAGGCCTGAAGTGGATGAGTTCCTCTCTTAACTGTTAGCATCGTAATATTCTTTGTTTATTTTCAACTAGAAATAATGCCCGTTGCGGAAATAAATACAACGGAATCTAGAAAGAGGCTCTGGGGCAGTGCTCTGGCTTTGGGCAAACAGTGTCAGTTTCCTGTGGCGACCTCAGCAGGGTTTAATGACAGAGTCCACTGTTTTCTCCAGAGGGACTGATCTCTGCTACCTGAAGAGCATTTGTATGTTTGAGTTATCTGTAGCCCTCACCTGGAGAGTGGTAACCATTGTTACCCACTCTCCTCTCCCCTATGAGGTCTGTTATGCAACTGAAAATTCCAACTGCCTTGCGGGGGGGGGGGAGTTTGAGGTGTGGAATGGACTGAAGTCCAATCAGCTTCCATCTGCCAAAGACTAACCTCCTAAATCTGTAGGACTTCCAGCTACCTCAGGAGGAGGAGGAGATTGGATTTATACCCCGCCCTTCATTATCCGAAGGAGTCTCAGATCGGCTTACAAACTCCTTTCCCTTCCCCTCCCCACAACAGACATCCTGTGAGGTAGGTGGGGCTGAGAGAGCTCTGAGAGAACAGCTCTTGAGAGAACAGCTCTGAAAGAACTTGTCACCGACTCAAGGTCACACCAGCAGCTGCATGAGGAAGAGTGGGGAATCAAACCCGGTTCTCCTAGATTAGCGTCTGCACTCTTAACCACTACACCATACTGGCTCTCACTACACCAAACTGGCTCTCAGCAGGAGGAGGTAATACGAAATACCCCACACTTTACAGGTTCAGACCGAATCTGGCTTTCATCATGCTGCTGCTATGACCTGGAAAGATAGAATGACAGTGAAACTGATTCTAGTCTACTTTGTTCCCCAATAGTCTTGTTATCTATGAGCAGGGAGTTCTGCCCCTGAAAGAGCATTCAAGTATGCTGCCCCACATTTGTATTGTAGAATCTTTTGTACACACAGTAGAAAAGAGCAAGAGTCCAGTAGCACCTTAAAGACTAACAAAATTTGTGACAGGGTGTGAGCTTTCATGAGTCACTGCTCACTTATTCAGATACAGCTAGAATGGGAGTCCATGGCACCTGGGTTTTGGCCACTGTGTGACACAGAGTGTTGGATTGGATGGGCCACTGGCCTGATCCAACATGGCTTATCTAATGTTCTTATAGATGGAACACTCTGCCTGGGGCAGTGATGCTCTGTATTCTTGTTGCTTGGGGGGGCAACAGTGGGAGGGCTTCTGAAGTTCTGCCTCCACTGGTGGACCTCCTGATGGCAAGTGGGTTTTGGCCACTGAGTGACACAGAGTTTTGGACTGGATGGGCCATTGGCCTGATCCAACATGGCTTCTCTTATGTTCTTATGGACTCCCAGCAGATTCCCCAGTCATCTGTGACTCAGCGTCTCTTCTTTTGGGGTGGGGTTTTTTTTTTTGTATTTTTTATATATGTGTGTGAGTGTGTGCACACCTGAAAGTCATGGAGACCTCTGGTGACAGACCCCTACTGGGGGCCTGGAGAATATTCAGAGAGGTGGCTGAATAAAGTTTGCCCCTGTCCTCCCGACTGCTGGTATTCCAAGGAGGTCTCCCATCCAAGTACTTGCCAGAATCGACCCTGCTTAGCTTCCGAGATCTGACGAGATCAGGCTTGCCTGGGCTATCCAGGTCAGGGCTCTGTGCCTCAGCTTCTGACTAACAGCCAGCCGCAAGCATACTGTCTGTCAGCTGTTTGAGCTGTCCAGTGCAAACCAAATATATTCCTGATCAGCTCAAAGTCTGATTGTGTAAGTTTGTCTGCCGAACAGGTTTGCTGAGAAATTCGTAACATCCCTGGGTAGAATCTAGGTCCTTGGTGGTGAAACATGTTTAGTAAAAGGTAAAGGTTCCCTTGCTCGAAAGCCAGTTGAGTCCGACTCTAGGGTTGCGGTTCTCATCTCCGTTTCAAATCCGAAGAGCCAGCGCTGTCCGAAGACGTTTCCGTGGTCATGTGGCCAGCATGACTAGACGCCGAGGAGCACAGAACGTTGTTACCTTCCCACCAAAGTGGTACCTATTTATCTACTTGCAATTTCTTGCTTTCGAACTGCTAGATCCAAACTGTCTGCATTTTACATCCTGGTAAATTTACATCCTGGTATACTGGAAGTGTCCATGCACGATGACAATAAAGCAAAATAAACACTTCAAAAATCTGGGACACCCGATAGGTGCAGACTTCTAATTCTCAGCCTTGACCACAAGCTTCCGCTTTCCCTTATTGTGCATTCCTTCCCATTCGTCAGTATTCATTTTGAACTGATATTCACAAACGAGTAAAATTCAACCAAGATTAGTAGCCTCCATTGAGTTCTACTTGGGTGATTTATTGAATGCACAAGATTGTCAATATCACAGCTGTCTCAGATGAAAAGCTACATATTCATACGGATGGGTATTGTATAATCCAGAGATCTCCCGGGAGCAGTTCAAATCCATGTGATGTTCCTATCTGAACTGGGGTAATCTTACATTTAGATTTTGTCAAGGTTTGCTATTGGGGGGGGGGGAGACCCACAAGGATGCACTTTCCTCCCTGCAGACCTCCTATCTAAGGAAACCACAAACACACATAGAATTTCAATTATTATCTGTTCCTCTGATAGGACAAAGCATTGCATGAAAGATCAACAAAGCACAACATAGCACAGAACAATTCAGCACTTATACTACTGCGGTGGCTCAAGTGGTTAAGACGCTGAACTGCAGGCTGTGGGAGGTCAGTAGTTCAGCAGTTCGAGACCCGGGTGCCGCATGACGGAGTGAGCTTCCATCTCTAGTTCCAGCTCCTGCAAACCTAGCAGTTCGGAAGCAAGAAATTGCAAGTAGATAAATAGGTACCACTTCGGTGGGAAGGTAACAGCGTTCCGTGCGCCTCGGTGTTTAGTCATGCCGGCCACATGACCACAGAAACATCTTTGGACAGCGCTGGCTCTTCAGCTTTGAAACATAGATTAGGACTGCAACCCTAGAGTCTGATTCGACTGG
Source organism: Gekko japonicus (assembly GCF_001447785.1). Lineage (NCBI taxonomy): Eukaryota > Metazoa > Chordata > Lepidosauria > Squamata > Gekkonidae > Gekko > Gekko japonicus. Next base: position 16,179 of record NW_015177045.1, on the reverse strand, counting down.
TTTTCGAGCAAGGGAACCTTTACCTTTACTACTAGAGTATAAGTTTACTGTGGGCTCACATAAGCAATTGTAGACATCTGCATATTGCACAAGTTGTTTGTGGATGGAACATGCAGTCATCCTGAAGGACTCAGCATTTTACTATGGCTACATGGCTGCATGGAAGCAAGTTCCTGTCACTCGATGGGACTTGCTCGCCAAGTAAGCCTGTGTATACGACTGAAATCTTCACTTGGGGACGCTCTCAACATTTGGTGGTGCGAAGTGCTGTCAAGTCCCAGCCCATTTATGGTGACCCCCCATCGGTGAAGAAAGGAGGAGGAGATTGGATTTGTACCCCACCCTTCACTACCCAAAGGAGTCTCAGAGCAGTTTACAATCTCCTTTCCCTTCCCCTCCCCACAACAGACACCCTGTGAGGTAGTTGGGGCTGAGAGAGCTCTTTTGAGGACTGCTCATGAGAGAAAAGCTCTGAAAGAACTTCTGAGTGACCCAAGGTCACACCAGCAGTCGCTTGTGGACGAGTGGGGAATCAAACCCGGTTCTCTCAGATTAGAGTCCACTACACCAAACTGGCAATCCCTGGATTGCAAGTGGGTGGTTTGCCATTGCCTCCCTCTGTGTAGCAATTCTGGACTTCATTGGTGGTCTCCCATCTAAGAACTAACCAGGGCTGACCCTGCTTAGCTTCCTGAATCTGATGAAATCAGGCAAGCAGGGACCATTGAGGTCACGGCTTTCAGCATTTAAGGTAAAGGTAAAGGTTCCCTTGCTCGAAAGCCAGTCGAGTCTGACTCTAGGGTTGTGGTGCTCATCTCCGTTTCAAAGCCAAAGAGCCAGCGCTGTCTGAAGACGTTTCCTTGGTCATGTGGCCGGCATGACTAAACACCAAGGCGCATGGGACGCTGTTAACTTCCCACCAAAGTGGTACCAATTTATCTACTTGCAATTTCTTGCTTTCGAACTGCTAGGTTGGCAGGAGCTGGAACTAGAGACGGGAGCTCACTCCGTCACGCGGCACACTCGGGTCTCGAACTGCTGAACTACTGACCTTCCACAGCCTGCAGTTCAGCGTCTTAACCCCTTGAGCCACCGCAGCTCCGTTTCAGCATTTACCTCAACCAAATTTCTCCCCAGATTTTGGAGTTTATAAAAGTTCGCAGTGTGGACTGGTTCTGGCACAATACGACACCATGGTTTATTTTGATTTACGTTCGTTTGTGACACCAGGATTCAGGTCACTGATAAATCTTTCGTAACCTGGTTTACCATGGTAAATACTGATTTAACGTACTTCTCATTGCTATCTGGAAGGGCATCACCAGGATTAAGCCAAGATGAATTCTTCAGGGATCAAATAAACCCATAGTTAAGATTAATTGCAGTGTATAAACCAGCTTCAGGTCCTGGTTTGATTGTTCTCCCTCTCCTAAAGTACTAGAACTCGAGGACATCCAATGAAGCTGATGGGCAGGAGGTTCGGGATGGACAAAAGGAAATACTACTTTACACGGAGAGTGATTAAAATGTGGAATTTGCTGCTAGGGGATGTAGTGGTGGCCACAGGAATAAACATGCTTTAAAAGGGGATTAGATAGATTCACAGAGGTCTATCAGTGGCTACTAAACATGGTGACTGAGGGGAACCTCCACATTCAGAGGCACTAATCCTCTGAATCCCAGTGCCAGGAGGCAACATCAGGGGAAGGCTTCAGCCTCTATGCCCCATCGTTGGCCCTCCAGGGGAACTGGCTGTCCACTGTGTGAAACAGGATGCTGGACTAGAGGGACTACTGGTCCCATCCAGCAGAGCTCTTCTTATGTTCTTATCTGTCTAACTGGTGCTATGCCTACATCCAGACTCTCAGTGAAATCCCGGACAGAGTTACTCCATTCTAAACCTGTGGAAATAAATGGTCTTAGAATGGAGTAGCTCTGCATAGGATTGCACTATTGCACTAGCAGTAGTTTGTTTGATTAAACCATGGTTTTATATTATGTTTGAAACAGTGTAGGAGGAGATGGGAGTGGGTCACAGCTCAGCGGAAGAGCATCTGCTTTACATGCAGAAGGTCCCCAGATGAATCCCTGGCCCCTCTCATTATAAAAGGATCATGTAGTAGATGATGTGTAAAACCTGCACCTGAGACCTTGAACAGCCACTGCTGGTCTGAGTAGACAGTAGTGACCTTGGAAAAAGGAGGAGGAGGAGATTGAATTTATAACCTGCCCTTCACAACCCGAAGTAGTCTCAGAGGGGCTTACAATCTCCTTCCCTTCCTCTTCCCACAACAGACACCCTGCGAGGTAGGTGGGGCTGAGAGAGTTCTTGAGAGAGCTGCTTGTGAGAGAACAGCTCTGAAAGAACTTGTGACTGACTCAAGTTGCATGTGGAGGAGTGGGGAATCCAACCTGGTTCTCCCAGATTAGAGTCCACCGCGCCTAACCACTACACCACACTGGCTCCAAACTGGCTCTTAACCGCTAAACCAAACAAGGGTCTCATTCTGTATAAGGCAGCTTTGCAAGATGAGAAGGGGCTGGGGCTCAGCAGTAGAGCATCCAGTTTGCTTGTAGAAGGTCCAAAGTCCAGTCCGTGGAATCTCCGTTTAAAAGGATCGGGTAGCAGCTGATGGGGAAGAGCTGAGACCCTAGAGAACCACCGTCATTCAGAGTATGTACATGAGCACATGTGAAGCAGACGTTTACTCAGGGCTATTTTTGGGCAGGAACGCACAGGAACGGAGTTCCGGCTGGCTCCCGAGCTGGCCACGCCCAGCAGGAACTCATTAGCATAATAGGCCACACCCAACAGCAGACACTCATTAGGACTGGCTACATTAGGGGTGTGTGGCCTAACATGCAAAGGAGTTCCTGCTACAAAAAAAGCCCTGGGTTTTGACAACAAACAAGGTAAACACAATAACAAGCAAAAGTTGGGTGTGGCTGGATAACCACACTTCTGGTAACATGGGGGTGCGGCCTAATGGGCTAATGACTTTTGGTCCATCAAGGTCAACATTGCCTACTCAAACTGGCAGAATCTCTCCAGGGTCCCAGGGTCTTATTTATTTATTTATCTGTCTATTTATTTAATTAATTAATTTCTACCCCACCCTCCCCACTGTAGCAGGCTCAGGGCAGCTTACATGGAATAATAAACAGCTAAAACAAAAATAGATGAAATCATAAACAGCATAAATATAAAAAACATTACAAAGTGCTAGTGCAAGATGGCTCATATATGATGGCGGACATAAGTAACACCCGACAAACAATCAGCTGGGTTACACCACCTGTTAAAAATGATGTTAATATTGATGCTAATCAGGGCTCCTTTGCATATTAGGCGACACACCCCTCATGTAACCAATCCTCCACGAGCTTACAGTAGCCCCTGTAAGAAGAGCTCTGTAAGCTCTTGGAGGATTGGCTACATTAAGGGTGTGTGGCCTAATATGCAAAGGAGTTCCTGCTACAAGAAGAGCCCTGCTAATGTTGATGTTCACATTGGGGCCAGGGCCTCAGCTTGTATGATGCGGCTCCCTAGTTGAAGGCCTGGTGGAAGAGCTCCATCTTACAGGCCCCTACGGAATTGTAAAAGGGTCTTTCACATCACCTACTGTCTGGTCCTTTTAACTGGAGATGTTGGGAATTGAACCTGGGATCTTCTGCATGCCAAACTGATGCTTTACCACTGAGCCACAGCCCTCCCCCCGAGTAGATAGGACTAACCTGGAAAGACTTCAGGGATGGGTCATACCCCATTGGTAGAGCATCTGCTTGGCATGCAAAAAAAATGCTAAGTTTCCTGCCCAGCATCCCCATTTAAAAAGATCACGTAACGGATCATGTAAAGGCCTCTGCCTGAGACCCTCAAGAGCTGCTGCCAGTCTGAGCAGATAACGTAAGGGGAACAATTGGTTCTTCTCAGAGAGGTTGAGCACTGGTCCATTTTATCACATGAACACACAAGAAAATTCCTTATACTGAATCAGGTGACCGGTCTATCTAGCAGAGTGTCATCTACGGCTGTGGTCACTCACACTAAATAACCCACTTTCAATCCACATTCAGTGCACTTTCCAACAGGATTTTACTGTGTGAACTGGCAAAATCCAGTTGGGAAGTGCATTGAAAATGGACTATTCAGTGTGTGTGACCGTAGCCTAATTTTCTGAGACTTTGGACAGGGAGAAGTCTTTGGACAGGGAGAGAGCCAGTTTGCTGTAGTGGTTAGGAGCGCGGACTCTAATCTGGGAGAAATGGGTTTGATTCCTCACTCCACCATGCAGCTGCCGGTGTGACCTTGGGCCAGTCACAAGTTCTCTCACAGCTGTTCTCTCAAGAGCAGTTCTCGAAAGAGCTCTCTCAGCCCCACCTACCTCACAGGGTGTCTGTTGTGGAGAGGGGAAGGGAAAGGAGATTGTAAGCCACTCTGAGACTCCTTTAGGTAGTGAAAGGTGGGATGTAAATTCAATCTCCTCCTCCTCCTCCTTCTTCTTTCCCACTGCCTGCTTTCCTGCATCCTGTAGGTGGAGATGCCATGGATTGAACTTTCTGGACGCAAAGCACAGGCTCAGCTGCTGAGTCCCAAGCCCCTCCCCCTGTCCTCATAGTTCATCCTTCTTTATATACTACTAAGCAGTGGTCATTTCCTGCAGGAGTGCACAGGAGCGGAGCTCCGGCAGTAAACAGCCCAGGGGGCGGGCACATGCAACAAGCCCCACCCCTTGCTCCCAGCAGCCCTCAGTCACAGCAAGAAGCAGCCAGGTAAGTTGCAGAGCTCCCCTGGCTCACCGATCCAAAACAGTCCAGTGGCATCTTTAAGACCAAGTTTTATTCAGGCACAAGCTCTCCCTCCTCTGCGAAGACAGATCTGCACGTCCCCCCCCCCCCCAATAGCTAGCAATCCAAAACAGTCCATGGAGCCTGAGTGATGGGTGTTGCCTTCTGACACACTTCTGCTGATTTCAGGGGGTGTGGCACATGCAAATAAGTTATGCTAATGAGTTATGGTAATGAGCTCCTGCACCTCTTTTTCTACAAAATGACTCCTGCTACTAAGAGCCCGAGGAATTAAGTCTTGTTTAAAATTAATTTGCCTGTATTCATCAGAAGAGAGGAAAGGAATCAAGTGCTTTATAAAACTGTACATAAGGATAAAAGCTTCGAAAAGCGAGAGGCATAGAAAGGGCACGATAAAGCAAGGAACTATGTTTTGCCTCCATCCAATTCAATGGTAAATGTGACATCTTTTATCGGAGACTCGCAGGCCTGACTCAAATAGGATTACGGTACTGTTCTATGAAATATCAATGGGAACCATTCCAAAAGACAGGACTTTCTCCTTCTTTCGCGCTCTCTCTCTCTCACAGACAGACACACAAAGAGCTAAGTTTGAGCTAAATTTTCATTAATGAATTCCAGACACATGAATCCCTTGCAAAACAGATTTGGCACTGCAGGAATTACTAGCTCGGTGAATGAGGTGCTGCTAAATCTTATCATCCTGAGCTTGGGAAAGTAAATTTTTAGGGGAATAGGACTTCAGCCAGGCAATCTCTCATCAGAAGCTGTATCACAACCAGCACCCTCCTGCTCTATTGGTTCATCAGTAAAACACACTGAGGCCCCGTTCACACAGAGAAGTTGCCACGCTGAAGACTCGGATGATAGGCAGATTTTCAGGGCGCGATCACACCGCAACATCTGGGAAGCGTAGTGCACCCGTGGCTAACCCGTGGCTTGTTTCTGAAGATGCGGAGTAAAAAACCACCACATACAATGTACTAGTTTCCGGAAAACGTGGGGCAAGGGCGGGCGTCTGATCACATTTCCACTGGAAACCCGTGGCATCCGGCGCCCGCCCATGTCCCATTGCAAACTGGATGTTGTTTTTTTTAAAGTCTCCACAGGATGCGCACAAACGATCATGCACATGCGCAAACTTTGGTGAGACAAAAAGAAATCCCGTTTGCCACGGAAGCAGCGCAGCACGATTGCCGGTGTGATCGCACCGTGCTGCTTCTTTGCCGTGCTGCAGACTAGCCGTGTGATCAGCACCTAACGGCCTAGCCATGGGACCTCGACAGGACGTCTGATCAGCCTGCCGTGCATTACTTTGTTCCGGGGCAAACAGCCATGCTTCCCCCCTGCATTTTCCGGCCCATGTGACCGGGGCCTGAATTCATTTGCTCACATTTTAAGGTAAAGGTAAAGGTTCCCTTGTTCAAAAGCCAGTTGAATCTGACTCTAGGGTTGCAGTGCTGATCTCCATTTCAAAGCCAAAGAGCCAGCGCTGTCTGAAGACATTTCCGTGGTCATGTGGCCGGCATGACTAAACGCCAAGGCACACGGAATGCTATTACCTTCCCACCGAAGTGGTCCCTATTTATCTACTTGCAATTTCTTGCTTTCGAACTGCTAGGTTGGCAGGAGCTGGAACTAGAGACGGGAGCTCACTCCGTCATGCGGCACACTCGGGTCTCGAACTGCTGAACTACTGACCTTCCACAGCCTGCAGCTCAGCATCTTAACCACTTGAGCCACCGCAGCTCATTTTATTGGTGCATAAATTATCTAATCCATACCAAGAGTATATCCTTACGGCACTGGGTTTATGTTATGGGTAATAGATGGTCCTGTCCGTGGGGCAGATCACAGTTCTGATGTGCTATTTTGTTCTGGGTGGGACGAATGTGATCTGACAGTGGAGGAATTGATGACAGTTCCTTTGTCATTGGTCCTTTCTGCTTTTGCCTGCCACTCCAGATTTTCTCAGGGTTCAAGGCGAGGCAATTTTTAAGTCCAGGGCAAAACAGCATCATAAGAACATAAGAGAAGCCAATGTTGGACCAGGCCAATGGCCCATCCAGTCCAACACTCTGTCACACAGTGGCCAAAAATACCAGGTGCCATCAGGAGGTCCAGCAGTGGGGCCAGGACACTAGAAGCCCTCCCACTGTTGCCCACCCAGCAGTGTTCCCTCTAAGCTGAGTTAGTGTGAGCTACCTCAGTTTTTTAGCCTCCGGCTCACAGATTTTTGTCTTAGCTCAAGAAGGATGGCTCGAGTGCAAACTAATTTAATGCAGTGGCCAAATTGCTCACTCACCACTTTAATGCCAGACGCTCACAAAATAGAATTTTTGCTCACAAGACTCCACAGCTTAGAGGGAGCCTTGCCCCCCAGCACCAAGAATACAGAGCATCCCTTGCCCCAGCCTGGGAGTTCCTATCTATACCTTGTGGCTAATAGCCACTGATGGACCTCTGCTCCATATGTTTATCCAATTCCCTCTTGAAGCCGTCCATGCTTGTAGCCGCCGCCACCTCCTGTGGCAGTAAATTCCATGTGTTAATCCAGGCTGAAACTGGACTGACCACTGAAGGAGGGTAATGTAATGCAGAATGGGGAGGGAAACCCAACATAAAAATAAAAGCTTGAACTCGATTTTAGTGCAGAATGGGGGGGGGGATGGATTAAAAAAGAAGGCTGGATTCAATTTTAGTGCAGAATTGCTTGGAGGACACCGTGGTGGATATGCCTTAAAAGGAGAATGCAAAAAGGCCATGAACAGATATCTCTTTGCTTGGGTTCAGACTTACCAGGCTAGGCCAATCTCATCAGATCTCGGAAGCTAAGCAGGTTCGGCCCCGGTTCGTACTGGGATGAGAGTTCACCAAGGAAGTCCAGGGTTGCTATGCAGAGGCAGCAATGGCAAACCACCTCTGAATGCCTCTTGCCTTGAAAACCCTGCAGGGTCCCCATAAGTAGGTGGCAACTTGATGGCACTTTCCACCACCCATCTTAAAGGGATTCGAAGACTCTTCAGAGGAATGGGATCGATTAAAATGATCCACCACCACTCTGGAGCCAGATGAACCTGAACGGCCTTCTGACAGCTCTGGGAGATTTTCCTGTTGGTGTGGTTGGAAATAACTAGGGCTGCCAATCCCCGGTTGAGGGCAGAGGATCCTCCGGTTTGCCCCCCCCTTCAGTACTATCAGAAAAGGGGGGGATAGCTGCTGGGTACTCCATTATACCCTATGGAGACCAGTCCCCATAGGGTATAATGGAGAATTGATCTGCAGGTTTCTGGAGCACTGGGGGGTTGTTTTTTTGAGGTAGATGCACCAACTTTTCAGCATAGCTGCTGGTGCCTTTCCTCAAAAAACCCTCCAAGTTTCAAAACAATTGGACCAGGGGGGGTCCAATTCTACGAGCCCCCAAAGAGGGTGCCCCATCCTCCATTATTTCGATGGTGCCCACACCCTCCATTATTTTGATGGTGCCCCCATCCTCCATTATTTCGATGGTGCCTCCATCCTCCATTATTTCGATGGTGCCCCCATCCTCCATTATTTCGATGGTGCCTCCATCCTCCATTATTTCGATGGTGCCCCCATCCTCCATTATTTCGATGGTGCCTCCATCCACTATTTTGATGGTGCCCCCATCCTCCATTATTTCGATGGTGCCCCCATCCTCCATTATTTCGATGGTGCCCCCATCCTCCATTATTTCGATGGTGCCTCCATCCTCCATTATTTCGATGGTGCCTCCATCCTCCATTATTTCGATGGTGCCCCCATCCTCCATTATTTCAATGGTGCCTCCATCCTCCATTATTTCGATGGTGCCTCCATCCTCCATTATTTCGATGGTGCCTCCATCCTCCATTATTTCGATGGTGCCCCCATCCTCCATTATTTCGATGGTGCTCCCATCCATTATTTTGATGGTGCCCCCATCCTCCATTATTTCGATGGTGCCCCCATCCTCCATTATTTCGATGGTGCCCCCATCCTCCATTATTTCGATGGTGCCCCCCATTATTTCGATGGTGCCTCCAGCAGCTCACCCAGAACTCACTTCTGAGTTCCCTCTCCCTGGAGGCTCCTGGTATGTCCCCCACCCGCTTGTCAGCCTCACCTGGCAACCCTAGAAATGACCCAGGCAATTGACACGATTATCACGGACAGCCTCAAGTGTTAGAGGCAACATAGCCCCTTGGTTGACGGAAGGGTTATGGGGAAGGGAAAGATAAGGGAGATGGCTTGAAATGGCGGTTGAGGAAGACTCGGCATGAATCTTGTAAGACACTATCTAAAGCCCCTTTTAAAGTGTACTCCATGGGGGTGAGGATGGCATAAAAACCAGGCTCATTCCGCAGGGCTCTTTTTGTAGCAGGAACTCCTTTGCATATGAGGTGACACACCCCTAATGTAGCCAATCCATCCAAGAGCTTACAGAGCTCTTCTTAGGCCCCGGTCATACGAGAGGTTTTGGGCCGGGAGAGGGACGGATCGGGGGCGGAGAAAATGGGCGTGACCCCACCGCAACATCTGGGAAGCGTTGCGCCCCCGTCCCCGATCCGGCCCTTCCGCCCAAAACACGGAGCAAAAATGAACCACCTACCGAGGTGGTTCTTCTGGGACGGCCGCATCAAGGCTGGCCGTGGGATAGACGGTGCGTCCTTTCGCCAGCGCATCCCTGGCTCCTGGCCGAACTGCGCATGCTCAGACATGCGCAGTTCGGCAGCCTCCCCCTCCCAACCGTCTTCCTCCCCGGCATCTGATCGTGCTGGGGAGCAACGGCGTTGTGGCTCAGGGGATCCATGGGATCCCGCCGCCGCGTCTCTATTTTGGTGTGGCTCTAATTAGCCGCACTTTGGCCGGTGTTTTTCCTGCCGTGTGGCAGGGACCTTACAGGGGCTACTGTAAGCTCTTGGAGGACTGGCTACATTAGGGGTGTGTCACCTCATATGCAAAGGAGTTCCTCCTACATAAAGAGCCCTGCATGTCATCCGCCAGACATTACATCTGCCCAGTGTAGTTCAGCAGATCTGTTCTGAACAGTCAGAATCCTGCTATGATCTGGCCTGCAGGAGGAATAGGGGGCGCTTTCACACACACTAAATAACGTACTTTCAATCCGCATTCGATGCATTTTGCAACTGGATTTTTTCTGTCTGGCATGGCAAGATCCACTTGCAAAACAGATGGGGCCTTGCCCTGCCGTGCACGCTGCTGGCTTGTTTCTCTTCTTGGTTGTTTCGTCCACTTGGGATTTCCCAACCCAGAGCTGGCGATCCTTCTTGCAGAGCGGCAAAACTGAGGAAATCATAGAGAATCATAGAGAATCATCATCATAATCTTGTCCAACCCCCTGCACAAGGCAGGAAATCCACAAATACCTCCCCCACACACACGCACACCCAGTGACCGCTGCTCCGTGCCCAGAAGATTTCCAAAAAAAACCCTCCAGGGTCCCCGGTCAAACTGGCCTGGAGAAAAATTGCTTCCTGAACACAAAGAGGTGATCAGCATTTCCCTGGGCATGTAAGAAAAGGCCAAGAGAACTAAGCACTGAGGCAACCCTTCCTGCCTTCCCTTCTCATGATCTGCCCGAGTTCACAAAATCCGCATCAATCTCAGACGGCCATCTAGCCTCTGCTTGAAAACCTCCAAAGAAGGAGAGCCCACCACCAGGAGGTCCACCAGTGGGGCCAGGACATTAGAAGCCCTCCCACTGTTGACCCCCCCAAGCACCAAAAAGACAGAGCATCACTTGCCCCAGAGTCCCTATCTATACCTTGTGGCTAATAGCCACTGATGGACCTCTGCTCCATATGCTTATCTAATTCCCTTTTGAAGCCGTCCATGCTTGTAGCCGCCACCACTTCTTCCTATTGTTTAGCCAAAAACTCTTCTGATTTAATTTCATCCCGTCGGTTCTGGTCCAACCTTCTGGGGCAACAGAAAACAACTCTGCACCATCCTCTATATGGCAGCCCTTCAAGTCCTTGATCTCTGCCAAAGTGCCATTTTGGCATGGGAAAACATCTGGAGGGGAAGGCAGGAGCAGCTGCCTTCCAAGCCCAAATGGGCTCTCTTTTATTCTTAAACCGACATCCCCCGCAGCTGCTGTGTTGTTGTGGCTGCAGGGGACCCAAGCAGCATTTGAGGGATCTGGACCCAGCTCTTTAAAAAAACAGCACATCCAGTTTGATCCTCAGTATCACTTGGTTGTGCCGCATCTCTGAACTAGGATGCTATTACCTCAAAGAGCATATATCTGATTTGCCTCCACCCCCTTGGTTTGCTCCCAGTTCCCAAAATGGTACAGCGTGTGGTTGCCAAAATTTAATATGGAAATGTCTATCTCTCCGTGGTAGAGTGCCACTTTCCCCTTTTCAGGGTCTAAAAAGCACACAGCTGCTCAGAAAATTAGAAAATATTACTTACCTCTACACTGAGGAAGGAACGGAACCAAAAAGCTCCAAGTGCTGCCGACTGATGGAACAGAAGGGCCAGCTCTCTCCTTTTCCCCTGGGAACAGCTCTAAGACCATATTCCAAAATAGCAGCCGCTAAAAAAAATCTTTGTGCGCTAAATACCTTCCAAGGAGCTCCAAACCACCACATAGATTGAGCATTTAGAACTTCACTGAGGTAGTTTTGTTGCTGAATGGAGATTTGAACCTTAGATTCTCACTGCCGAGTCCAATATTTATCTTTGTGCGCTAAATACCTTCCAAGGAGCTTCAAACCACCACATAGATTGAACATTTGGAACTTCACTTGAGGTAGTTTCGTTGCTGAATGGAGATCTGAACCTTAGTTTCTCACTGCCGAGTCCAATATTTACGGCCTTCTGGACAACTACCCATTAAGTTTTGCACACATTTCTAACAGGGACTGGCAGCCATATTACAGCAGTGAGTCCCTAGTGTTCCCTCTAAGCTGAGTTAGTGTGAGCTAGCTCACAGTTTTTTAGCCTCCGGCTCACACATTTTTCTCTTAGCTCATGAAGGAGGACTCCAGAGTAACCTAATTTATGCAGTAGCCAAGTCGCTCGCTCACAACTTTGATGCCAGTCGCTCACAAAGTGGCATTCTTGCTCACAAGACTCCACGGCTTAGAAGGAACATTGGTGGCCACTCCATGTAAAAATGCATGCAGGGGCCCATTTGAGATCTGGACTGTGCATGGCCTTCCCCCCTGCACCGTTTTCAAGAGCCAAAACAGCCTGGGGATCACAAGGGGCTCTTTTTTGGCCCATAGAGCCAGTTTGGTATAGTGATTAAGTGTGCGGACTCTAATCTGGGAAAACCGGGTTTGATTCCCCACTCCTCCACTTGCACCTGCTGGATGACCTTGGGCAAGCCATAGTTCTGTCAGAGCTGTCTTTCTCAGCCCCACCTACCTCACAGGGTGTCTGTTGTGGGAAGGGGAAGGGAAAGGAGATTGTAAGCCGCTCTGAGACTCCGAATGAAGGGCGGGGTATAAATCCAATCTCCTCCTCCTCCTCCTCTTCTTCTTTTTCATTGGAAGCTGTGCATGCAAACATTCAGTGCACATCCAACTCCCTGACGCAGCAAATAGCAAGGAGGATTGCCATCCCCTGAATGGGGGTGGGATTTTTCCTGCTTTTGGGGAACCCAATCCACCAC
>NW_015177045.1:3270-3711 GCF_001447785.1 Gekko japonicus | reverse complement strand
CGGGGGGGGGGCCTGGCCTCCAAAGATCCTCGTTGTGTCTGACGTGCCCGGCACGATGATGTCACCCAGAGGTGATGTAATTGCGCTGGGCACGTTGCGCTGGGCATGCTCTAGCATTTGGGTAAAAACTCTATGGTGGCCATCCCCGTATCTCCAGGAGTTTCTCAACATGGATCTGGTAACCCTACCCCCTGATCTCCCTGCTGGTGGCCAGGAGGGACCTGGCGACCCTAGCACTGATCTCATGAATCAAACATCATACAAAGGGATAAAGCCAGAGAAGCTGTGGCCGTCTCGTCGGCTATCCCCAATTTTATTCCAACGTCTTCTCCATGGCTGTCTGCTTTAGCTATGAGTTGACACAGGGGAGGGGAGGAACATTTTGGAAGCGTCGCAAAGGGCCGGGGGGGGGGGGCCCAAGCCGCCCCTGGTTTAAAAAAC
>NW_015177045.1:0-2361 GCF_001447785.1 Gekko japonicus | reverse complement strand
CCAATGCAGAATCAGCCTGGGAGATTTGATTCCCCCCGCCTCAAGTGGTTAAGACGCTGAACTGCAGGCTGTGGAAGGTCAGTAGTTCAGCAGTTCGAGACCCGAGTGTGCCGCATGACGGAGTAAGCTCCCGTCTCTAGATCCAGCTCCTGCCAACCTAGCAGTTCGAAAGCAAGAAATTGCAAGTAGATAAATAGGTACCACTTCGGTGGGAAGGTAACAGCGTTCCGTGCGCCTTGGTGTTTAGTCATGCCGGCCACATGACCACGGAAAAGTCTTCGGACAGCGCTGTCTCTTCGGCTTTGAAATGGAGATGAGCACTGCAACCCTAGAGTCGGATTCGACTGGCTTTCGAGCAAGGGAACCTTTACCTTTACCTCCATATGAAGCCAGCTGGGTGACCTTGGGTCGGTCACGGTTCTCTCAGAACTCCCTCAGCCCCACCTGCCTCACAAGGAGAGGAAGGGAGTGTGATTGTAAACCACTTTGGGATTCCTTAAAGTAGTGGGAAGTGGGGTATAAAACCCTACTCTTCTTTCTTGATTGATTTGATTTCTAGACTGCTCTCCCCCAATAGGGCTCAGGGCAATTCACAACATTCAATAAATACCATCATAAAACAAATTAAAAACTAAACAACATCAACTGTTCCAGATGGCATTAAAATATTTGTATCTTGCCCCTTGGAGGGAGAAGATCTGGAGGATAAGGAGGCCAGGCTGGATGGCAACGACTGATGTCCTCAACCATAGGCCTGGGGAAGATCTGTGGGCGATTCTTCATCTGGCATTCGCTCCACATTTTCTCAACTGGGAGGACAAAGTGCAGCTCAAAACCACATTCAGATACCCCCTGGGCAATGCCATACTGACTGCAAAGTCACCCCTGAATGGCCATAAATCTATGCAGAAGGTACCATAAAACCCGGTGATCAAAGGAAGCGAAAGCGGCATGCAATGCAGAGGAGAATTTCTGTTCCAAGGTGGGTTTCCTAAAACAACGGTGGGAAAAGCCAATGCAGGATCAGCCTATGTCTTACAGGCTCTGCAGAACTGCATTAGGCCCTGCAGGGCCCCGATGTCATTCAGCAGTTCAACCAGGCCAGAGCTGGGGCCGAAAAGGCTCGGCTCTGGGTGAGGACAGCCGGATATACTTCTTCACACATTTAGCCTCTGGACAGATGCATTTGCCTTTGTGTTTATTCATATCTATCCCACTTTTCTTTCCAGTTGGGACTCATAGCAGCTTAGAACATTGCTCTTGCCTCCTCCTCCATTTTCGCACAACAACCCTGTGAGGTAGGACAGGCTGAGGGTCTGTGACAGGCCCAAGGTCACCCACTGAGCTTTCATGGCAGAGGCAGGGATTCAAGCCTGAGTCCCCCCCCCAAGTCCTAATCTGCCACACTACCCACTACACACCTCTTCTTTCAGATATGCCCCTTGGCTGCAAAGGAATTCAAATCAAAGAGAAGCACTACTGTGATTCAAGTTAAAAAGATGCCTCTTGTCTTCCTTCCAGCACACGCTGCATTGTCCTCACATGTGGTTTCAGCTAAAATCCCCATAACATCCCTGAGATGGTGAACTGTGTTGGATTCTCTGGTTTTAGTAAAGCCATCCAGAGCTCTCCTGTTTATCAAAAAGCCCCCTGTGTGCCAGAGTGGGCAGCTGCTGTGGACGGGAGTGGGTCGGCCTGCCGGAGGGATTTCTCTTTGTGTCTGCCCAGGGTCACAGTGCCAGAGGCGCTGATGCTGTAATGGGGAGGAAGTTAACATCACGGGAGCATGCGAGCGGCCTGCCACGCGCCAATACAAACAAGCTCCTTTTTCATACTCACCTCCCCCCATCCCTCGGCCCACATTCTCTTCTCCGCAGCACATCGCTACAGGCGGGAGCCGATTCATTTTCCCCAGCAATAGGCTCCATTCATCTCAAGGCCTCTTTGCAGTGTGATTGATCGGGGCGGGGGGGGGAGCAAAGCGGTGTCTTCTGCGAGAGTGGACGAGGCTGTGGATGGGCAATGGTGTGATTCCATTGACCCATTTCCACAGCAACGCCCGTGGGAATTTGCCAGCCTAAGACAGCTAGGCCGAAGGCTCCGGGATGCGCTCTTGCTGTCTGCTGCGGTTGCTCCTTTGCTTGTGATTGAAACGTTGGTACAAATTGAGCCGTTCACCCCTTGAGCACTGTCTTTCGGCAACCAGAAAAATTCAGTCATAAGAGAGTGTGTTGGTCATAGCTTCCTGCCGTCTTGTACACCACCTTGGAACGAGGAGATCTTCACTGCGGATGTAGCTGCATCTGTCACTCAGGCAAAATTCAGCAAACTTAGAGCGCCCGTGTGGCGTAAGTGGGTTAA
>NW_015177044.1:605581-628910 GCF_001447785.1 Gekko japonicus | reverse complement strand
ACACCATGGCAGCTTGCTGACAGAAGGCCATATAATAGGTATACTGTTTTCAGAGAGACATTGGAGTTGTGATTTAGGGGTCACAGACACTGTGAAACCTGTTTTGTTTGAATGTCTATGGTATAAGGAGGCTAGAGAGAAATGGGTCAAACTACTTATGGGCCAGCAAAACAAGCCTCCCTTAGATATTTTAGTTACTAAAATTTTAATGGATCCTAGGGTAGCACATTCGCTTTTTTAAAAGCTAAATTCCTTGTTCAGGCCATGAGAGTTTACGCAGCTTGTGACAAGACATCTTCTCTAATATAATGTAGCCCGGGGTGGCCAAACTTGCTTAACATAAGAGCCACATACAATAAACGTCAGATGTTTGAGAGCCGCAAGATACAAACAAATATTACACACAGTGTGGGTTTTTTTTGCTTGATATCAGCTAGCTCGGACGTGTGTTTTTCTGCTCCTGGCAAGTTTCTTCTTTTGGTTCTATTTCCTCATTATTCCTCATTATTTGGCTCAACAAGAGAATTGTTTTTTGTTTCCCACCTTTTCCCCGAACCTTGATTGAACTTGCAAGAATTTTGTGAGGCTGGAAATTGCTGTTTAGCCTTGGAGTTAAGGTGGGAGTGAGCAAGGAAGGATTCAAGCTTGTTAAGCAGCCTGCAGTCTGCAGTTGTAGCAGATTACCCTTATCACGGACAGACGGAAACTTTTAGCTGCAAGTCTTGGTAAGGTTATTTCATTATCTACTGCTGAAGGAAAGAGGACTTTTCGCTGCCGCTGTTTGCTTGCTGGGAAGTTTGAAACGGAAGGACGGTATCTTCTGCCTCTGGGTGTGTCAGCGTTTTCTGCCTCTACTTACCATGCCTAATTAGCAGCACCAGCTGGATCGTTTGGCCAAATTGCGAAAAGAAACATTATACTACTCATGGTTTAGTTGTACTCTTCCAGTATTTTTGTAGTAGTTTTGCCAAGGTTTCTAGTATGGGGAAAAGGTCTAGGATTGTGGGGGTCCCAGAGGTCTCCCCACCTCATAAAAAGAAATATGCAATTAAATGGACAGAATCTTTGGACAGGTGGCTTATTGCCACACATTATGATAAGATATTGGCTCAGGATACTAACAACCAGGCTGACTCTTCCTCCCCTGGGATAAGGGGCTTCCCGCAGGCAGTGAATGACTCGTTAGATCCTCCTTTTGTCTCTACCCAGTGTCCTTGTCTAGGAGTAGACAGGTCAACTCAAACGGAACCGTCACTACTCTTTGGGGTTGATTTTATGGGTGATAGTGGAAGGGTGGGTGGTGCCCTTTTTGCTAAGCAATGCTTACTGGTGGGCGAGACGCTGCAGTTTTTGATCTCTCTTGTTAGAGGAATGGAGTCTAAGATTGCAGAACTAGGGGAGCAGATTAAATTTGCTGGCCATGATACAACTAACTTCAGTCGTGAAAGATTAGGAAGAAATCCTGCACAGGGTCTGAGTGCAGAGGAGCCCTTTACTAGGAAGTCCGACTGCAATTTCTCTACTATCCTTCAACAACATCAAGTCACACTTATTATTCATCCTTGGAGGGGACAGCTTATGAACTGGAGATCTAAGCGTTCGGCTGAACGTTTTCTAAGCCAAATTTTAGATATCCCTCTGAAGAAGGTCGATTTAGAGTATACACAGCTGGTTTCCCAGTCTAAAGAGCATATGAAAGTCACCCTTACCTTTGCCTCTAAGTTTATTCCGCAATTACTTTTTGGTAACAGTGCCCGGCTCAAGTCTTTTAGGATAAGATCACAAAGAGTTTTTCGGCAAGTGGTGGTTCGGTCCTTTCAAGACCTGTCTGTGGAATCTCAGATGAAGGAGTCGGTTCAGGAGAACGACACTGAGGCTAACTCTGGAGGCCCGACTTCCCATCAATCGGTGTGCACAGCCATGGTTCACCATTCTTGGGGTGGCCCCCCATTGACAATGGGATCCGATATGAGGGAACAATCGACCGGTGGAAACTTTCCACAAGAAGCTACCTTGCAGCAGTCTCTCGCATTCATAGATGATGCCGAGCGGAGGTTCCGTCATCTGCAGAATCCGACTTTGCTCCCTGTAAATGGCTGCATTCTCTGTGATTCGGGAGTGGAGGAGATAACAAGCCTCCCTTCAAATCCAACCTCTGTATCAGACCAAGTAGAGAGAACCGGGGCCAAATCTAAGACAGATTGACAATTCAGTACTCAGAAGCTTCAGATTCTCTCTTGGAATGTGAATGGGTGGAAGGCAAAGAGACACGATTGTTCTATTGTTGAGTTATTTCTGAAATACCACATTGTTATGTTACAGGAAACCTGGTCCACTGGGGCTCTAAACGTGGCTGGTTTTCAGGCCTTTTCTTCCTCTGCAATTAAGGGTTCCGGCCCTGGACGTCCCAGGGCCGGTGTGGCGTGCTTGATCTCCAACAACTTGCCACTGACTATGTGTTCTCTTCTGATGTCTTCACCTTATCGGATGGTGATTATTTTGAAATTGACTTCCTCTGATCATACCATACTTCTGGTGAACAATTATATCCCCCCGCTTTTACTAGAGGAAGAGATTGAAAAGCACTGGAGTGAGTTGGAAGGAACGGTTGAGAAGCTTCAGCAGACTTATCCCGCCGCTATGATACTCGTGGGAGGGGACTTGAATGCTAGGATTGGTGCCTCTGATGCCCAATTGTTGTCCTTGGTGGGTGACCTGGACGACTTAGTTTTGCCCCCTCCTTGGTTTTCTCGTGTCTCCAAGGACCTGAAGGTCAATCTAGCTGGCAAATGGCTAGCTATGATGGCGTTAATGCAGAATCTGGTTTTCCTAAATGGTGTAGTTTTTCCGGATATACCAGGTGATTTTACGTGTTATACCCCAAAGGGTTCTAGTGTTATTGATTTTCTTTTAATATCTCAAGAATTTTTCCCCTTGGTGCAAGAGTTTGTCGTTGGAGACTACCTAGGGGGTGATCATCTTCCACTGTCTCTTTCTCTAAACATTCCCACTGGTCACTTAGGGGAGGCAGTTGTGATAAAGTCCAGCGGAGATGCTATACAGTGGATTAGATGTGCTCGGAGGAACCCACCAGTGGATGCTTTGCAGGTGGCTGAGATTCAAGATCGCCTGGACTCTGGTAATTTCCCTGAGTTTCCCTCTCTGATAAATCCCTCCCAGCTGCAATCTATACTTTACCTTGACCTTCTTAACTTTTTTGTGGATAGTTGTTCCTCAGTTAAGCGGGTTTCTGAGGACCAGCGGAGGATGCCAGAAAGTCATCCAAATCACTGGTTTGATGCCGAATGTAGGTTGGCCAAGAAGGCCATTCGAGTAAAATTGCGGCGTTTTAGACTTACTAGGAGACCTGAGGACTTGATTGGATTTTTTTCTCTCAAAAAAGTTTTTAAGGACCTAATTCGAGTGAAAAAGGAAGCCATGGCCACTCAAGACTGGGAATCTCTTGCTACCATCTTGGAGTCCAGGGATGTGAAGGCCTTTTGGAGGCTTGTTAGACCAGGACGTCAGGCTGACATCGTGACAACAATTTCCCCAGCCAGATGGAGGGTGCATTTTGCAGCTTTGTACCAATCCTCAGAATGCCCTGTCGATGAGAAGGAAATTGATGAGGTGTTGATCTCTGCTCCGGACTGGGAGCGGGTCTCTCCAGAGTCAGTACTTGAACGTTTTAATCAGATGAAGCGTGGCAAAGCGGTGGGCCCGGATTTTATACCTCTA
Source organism: Gekko japonicus (assembly GCF_001447785.1). NCBI lineage: Eukaryota > Metazoa > Chordata > Lepidosauria > Squamata > Gekkonidae > Gekko > Gekko japonicus. Next base: position 625,172 of record NW_015177044.1, on the reverse strand, counting down.
GAACTATTTTTGGTGAATCCCGAATGGTGGGCTCATCGCTTGGCCCACCTGTTTTCGGATATCAACAAGTCAGCTAATATCCCCGATATTTGGAAGACAGCTACTGTGGTACCTATCCACAAAGGTGGGGATACCAACGACCCAGGGAATTATAGACCGATTAGCCTTATTGCTACCCCTGGGAAGATCTACTCTGCACTCCTTCAGGAGAGACTCCAGAAATGGCTTGATGAAGAGAGGTTCCTTTTTCCTGAACAGTGTGGCTTTCGACAGGGTGTCGCTACTACAGACCATTGTCTGACGCTTCTCCATCTTGCCAGCAAGTATTCCTTGCGTCCAAGAGGTTGTCTCTATGCGGCCTTCATGGATTTGAGGGCTGCCTTCGACTCCATCTCTCGTCGCAGATTGTGGGAGAAGTTATTGAACACCAATATTGACCGCAGACTACTGGGATTGATTATGGCTCTCTATTCTAAAACATCTGCCTCGGTTCGAGTGAATTCTTCAGGAGTCAGGACAGACTCCTTTCCAGTGCAGAAGGGAGTTAGACAGGGATGTTTGTTGGCCCCCTGCCTGTTTAACATCTATATTAATGATTTGGTGCCGTTTCTTAAAATGAGAGCCAGACATCCTCCGTATTTAGCTGGTCTTCCTATACCACTTTTACTTTATGCTGACGATGCTGTTTTGCTGGCAACATCTGAAGTTGGACTGAGGTCTACTGTCAATGCCTTTTTGGACTATTGCAAACAAGAAGAGCTTATCGTGAATTATGCAAAGTCCAAGGTTCTTCGCTTCTCTGTCAAGAGAAGAAGAGGTCCTCTGTATTTTAAAGTTGGGAATGGCCAACTAGAATGGGTTTCCTCCTTCCGATACCTAGGTATTGTTTTTAGTTACAATCTATCCTGGTCCGCTCATCTGACATACGTTAAGAAGTCATCCAGACTCGCCACGGCACTGGTTGAGAAATTCTTCCGTACAAAGGGGGCTAAGCGGATTCCCCCGGCCATCGAGGTGTACAATGCGAAGGTGGTCTCCCAAATTTTATACGGTGTAGAAATCTGGATTGCTGGCGTGGATGAGAAATTGGATTCCCAGCTAAACTCCTTCCTTAGGAGAATTACTGGAACGCCACGGTGTGTTGCTGGGACTGTCCTTCGTATGGAACTGGTTCAATCTTCGCTTGAAGCACGTGCTTGGAAGAGGGCATTCAAGTTGAGATTTAAGTTATCTGACCCAAGTCATCACCCCCAGGCCGGCTTTCTTCGTTCCATCTTAAAGGACACGACATCCAACCCTTGGTTGTCCCTTCTTGCTGGTAAACTCAGGACATTGGGAGTGCCGATGTCCTCACCTAACGAAGAGCTGATGCCCTCTCAGCTTGAGGAAACCTTGAAGAAACTTAAACAGTTGGATTGGGCCAGCACCGTGGCCAGGGCAAGACGCACCTGCTCTCCGTTGGCTTTGGGGTTGTCCCCTCCAGAGAGATTTCCTGACTTTTATTCAACGTTATCAATTCCATCTCACCGCCGCGCCTTTATGCTGGCCCGCTTAAATGTATTTCCAACAATGGTAACTCTGGGAAGATTTGGAGGCCTTTCTTACTCAGATCGCCTTTGTCTGTGCAATTCTGGCGAAATTGAAACCTTAGATCACCTGATATTTCGCTGTCCCCACTGGACTCAAGTTAGAGGCACTTATATCTCTCCTATTCTCACGAAGATGAATCTTCCCGCGCAACCTTGGGTGCTCTCAGTACTGTTATCTGACTCAAATGCCGATGGACTGATAACAGCTAACGTGGCGCGGTTCTTGGCTAAGGTGGCTGCTCTCAAGAAGCATTGAAAAGTCCAGCACTTCTGAAAACTTCGACACCGATTTTTAATCTTCGGATGATTTTAGTTAGTTGGCTCCGCCCCAAGTGTAGTTAGGTAATTTTTTAATCTCTGGGCTCAGCCTGGGTTTTATGTGACTGTTATTATGTACCTTGACATATTTATGTCTATTTTATGTACCTATTTTACCCCCCTTTGGTATCCTCTTGGTCAAGACTTCGGTCATAAAGACCTGTAATAAATTGAATTGAATTGAATTAAATGAAACTGCCAAAAATAAAAACAAAAGGGGTAAAAGCAGATATTGATAATATTTTTTGTCCAGTGATATTTATTTGTTTATGAATGCTATTTATTTGTCTAAGTGAGAAAGACAGAGAGAGGTATAAAGAAAGAATGAAAGAGGGGGAAAGAGAGAGAGAGAGAGAGAAACAAAGAAAGCAAACAGATGGGGAAGGAAGGAAAAGAAACAGATGGGGAGAGAGAGAGGAAGGGGAAAGAGAGAGAGAGAGAGAAACAAAGAAAGCAAGTAGATGGGAAGGGAGGGGGAGGGACAAAGAGGGAGAGAGAAAGTGAATAGATCCGGAGGAAGGGGGAGGGGGGATGGAAGGGAGAAAGAGAAAGGTGGAAAGAATGAGAGGTGGAAAGAAAGAAGGAGAGAAAGAGAAAGAGAAACAAAGGAAACAAATAAATGAGGGAGGGAGAGGGAGAAAGGAAGGGAGAGAGAGCGAGAGAGAGAGAAATAAAGAAAGAGAATAGATGAGGGAGGGGAGGGAGGAAGGGAGAAAGAAAGAAAGAAAACTGCCAACCTCTACTGCAGTCCCTTTCTCTCAGCCAGAGATCTGATTATCAGCAGCAATTAGCAGACGCTAATTCACCTGTTGATTTCTGTGAATTTAAAAGGTTAGGCCGTGGGATTGTTGTTGTTGCTTGGTAGCGGGGTGTGTGTGTTTTTTTGGGATGTTTCTAATTGTTGTTGTTGTGTATGCTGACCGCCACTGGGTGACCAGCGAACAGCCAGAGCTTGACTCTGGAAGAACAATAGGGACTAGGCTCCTAGTCCCTCCACTGGGGAACCAATGGGCACCGTGGCGGGAGATTCAAACCCACCAATGGGGTCCAGGGGTGTGTCCCTGGAGTGTATAAAGTTGGCCGGCCGGCCGTTAGCCAGTAGTCTTGTTGTGTACCAAATAAAGCGTGCTTTGCACTATGCCGGTCTTTGTCCTTTGTCCATGCGGCAAACCCACTACACAATAGTTGTCCTCCTTTCAAAATCATAAGGAGATACAAGGTTTATCTTTCTAGTCCATTTTTATCTTGCTCTTCCTTCAAGGAGCTCAGGGTGGCATATGTGGACCTCCTTTACCTCATATATTCTTTCTACAGTTCCAGAGTTCAGCTCGTGCAAAGTCAGCCAGCAAGCTTCTGTGGAAGGGCGGGGATTTGGACCCAGCCAGGACTCCAAGATCCTAGTCTGGCTCTAACCACTATACTACTGTACCACAATGGTGGGAGAAGAATCTGCTATTCAAGGGGGGGGGGAGTCAAAATCTCACTAGGCATGCCCAGGCCTTTTGGACAAACCTCCAGTAGCAATTTGCACCCAAGTTATTGCTTATGAATTCTGAGTATTTAATTTCTGAGTAGCATTTGGAATGCTAATAAAGAACATATACTTCTGAGCATGTACAAAGTACCTTTCCCTCACGAGTGGCAACCACAGCAGTCCTTTTGGGGACTGTGGAATAGGATGTCCAGACTCTGAGGTGGGTTTGATCCCCTTGGGTTGCCAGCTCTGGGTTGGGAAATGCCTGGAGATTTCGGGGGTAGAGCCTGGGGAGGATGGGGTTTTGGAAAGGGAGAGATCTCATATAATCCTATACAGGCCACCTTCCAAAGCAGCCATTTGCTCTAGGGGAACTTATCTTGGTTGTCTGGAAACCAATTGCAATAGTGAGAGATCTCCAGGTGCCACCTGGAGGTTGGCAATTCCACCAGTGACTGTTTTCAGAAATTAGCCTCTGCTCATGGTGTGGCACTGATTGAAAAAGGGCAATTTTTCTCTGCTTATGGTTTGGGCACCTGACGGTGGGTGGCAGCAGGATCCAAAACACAGCCTGGGTGTCCAAAAGAGGATTGTTTTAACCTAACTAGGAACAGCTGAGCGCTGATGGTTTTTATAAAACCTCTCTGCCATATAAGCGTGGCGTGTGGCACAGTAAATGAAACACTTTGGGGAGCTTATTGAAGTTCTTACAGCAAATGAATGAACATGGGCCTGGCTTTTAATCATTTGTTCTGAGCGAAGCAGAGATTTAGACACGCAGGCACTCTTTTCTGGGTACTCGAAGGAACAGCACAGCCTATCTCGCATCTTGTGGGAAACAAGACAGCACAGCGCAAGAGAGATTGTTTTTCATTTCTCGTTTATTGCCTGATGGTAAGAAAACAGCATGGGGCCTCACAAAGTGTCATGTGGCCACAAGTTCAGTCTCGCACTGTATGTTCAAAGCTATCTTAAATAAAAGCCACACCAAAAAAAAACCAACCCAGCAGCAGTGCTGGAGATGGCGGTGGTCATTGCTGAAACTTTTGGGAACACACTAGGAATCTACAGACTTCAAGGCCAATAACTGTAAACTTGGTCAGCTTCAAGTCTGCAGCACCTTGAGCCCTTCACTGCTGGGTTATTGTCAACATTCCTGAAGGCCAGGCAATATCCTAGAGTAAAGTATTGGTGGCAGTGCAGGAGGAGGCAACGGGCAAACTGACACCCATCACCTGGGAGGAGCTGTGGCTCTAGGGTAGAGCACCTGCTTGGCATGCTGAAGGTCCTAGGTTCAATCCCCAGCATCTCCAGTTGAAAGGACCAGGCAGTAGGTGATGTGAAAGTCCTCTGCCTGAGACTCTGGAGAGCTGCTACCAATACGAGTAGACAATACTGACCTTCAGGGCTATTTTTGGGCAGGAACGCACAGGAATGGAGTTCCGGCTGGCTCCCAAATTGGCCACACCCAGCAGGAACTCATTAGCATAATAGACCACACCCAACAGCAGGAACTCATTAGGATTGGCTACATTAGGGGTGTGTGGCCTAACATGCAAAGGAGTTCCAGGTACAAAAAAAGCCCTGGGTTTTGACAACAAGCAAGGTAAACAGAATAAGAAGCAAAAGGTGGGTGTGGCTGGATGACCACACTTCTGGTAACACTGGGGTGTGGCCTAATATGCTAATGAGCTGTGCTGTCAGGGGTGTGGCCTAATATGCTAATGAGTTCCTGCTGTTGGGTATGGCCTATTATGCTAATGAGTTCCTGCTGGGCTTTTTCTACAAAAAAAAGCCCTGCTGACCTTGATGGATCAAAGGTATGATTCAGTATAAGGCAGATTCATGTGTTAATGTGCTTGTGCTGCTGACCAGGTCTGAGCAGAGAGGCCCCTTCAGAACTGGCAGATATACTGGCACTTGGCTTATTCTCTGTATGCTTACCAGTGGCCCTTCAACAGTACCTTGCCAGGAATGTGCCCTGTAAATTCAATGGTCAGTTTGTCAGTCTTTTAACCCATTCTCCCCATGCTATATTTCTGCTGAACATTGCTCTGCCCGGCTCATTTTACACCCATTGAACAGAAGTTTAAGAAACCTGTTTCTCCAGAAGGGGATAGAGCAACTTGAAGTCTCAATGGGGGAAAACAGCACCAGATGAAATCCCCCCCCTCTCCACACCAGTATCCCCTTTGAAACTGAAGCCCTGGCAGCTGCATCCCGGAAAATAAGAAAGCCTGTTAAAAGAATCACAGAACTACACGTAACATGTAGTTCTGCCTAACCCACTAAAGAAAAGGAAAAGAGGAAGACACTCCCACCCTATGTGGCAAAGCAGGCAGAGGAGCTGGGTGGTGGCTTTCATTCGATCCCTGCATGCCTGGTACAGAGAAGGCCAGGGATTCCTGCTAAATGTGGTGAGGAGGAACCCAGCGGCATTTCATTTGCATGGCCTGTCTGGCATGCTACATGCTTGCTTGGTTGCCAGAAGCTTCCTCTCTCTGTCCACTCTGGCTATAAGTTGGGTGACTAGAATCTGACAGGGAGGATCCCTTGGGCAAGGGGTGCAGCCCCTGAGAATTTCGTCACAATCGACCAGAAGGCAAAACCAACCAAACCTTACAGCTGTAACCTAACAGGAACTCATTTTGTTTCCTTTCATTATTGTGCTACTTGTTTCCTTGTAACGCAATAAAAAATGAACTGAAACAATTTTTTTTTAAAAGTCTGAGATCGTGTTTTACTAGGAATCAAAGCAAAAAAATATATTAAAAATTGCACATTTCCACTTTGCTCTTGGGTGATACTTTTAGAACCAGAGATGGATTTGGCTGCAGCCAATCAGGATCCCACGTGTCAAACGACAATGTGTTCCAAGCGGACTTCCTGTCCACACTGTGTGGTTAAGGGGACATACCATTGCTTATTTATCAGTGGGTTCCTTTATCTTTAATTTTTTTTAACAAATCCTAGGCTGCGGTCACACGCAACATTAGCCACGCAAGAGATACGGAAGACAAGCGGAGTTTCCGGTCGCGATCTCACCAGCACATCTGGGAAGCGTAGCGCTTCCGTGGCACAACTGAGGCTTCCTGCCGAAAAAGCGCAGCAAAAAACTAGTACCTTGGAGGTACTAGTTTCCAGAAACTGCGGGGCAAGGGCGGGCGTCTGATCGCGTTTCCGGTGGTATCCGGCGCCCGCCCATGTCCCCTTGCGGAAAAGGGTTTTTTTCCCCCCACGTCTCCGTGGATGCGCACACGCACCCAACGGAGCATGCGCATTCGTAGTGTACACAAAAAAAGAAAACCAGTTCGCCGCGCCGCGCGCTTCTTCATTGCGCGCAGGCGTGTGTTGTGATCGGCACCTCTCCCTTGCCATGGAACCTCCACAGTACCTCCACAGAACCTCCACAGTAGGTCTGATCGCTGTACTGCATGTTAGTTTGCCCCGGGGCAAACAGCCACACTTCTCCTCTGCAGTTTCCTGCCCGTGTGGCAGGGGCCCTAGTCACATAAGGAGAAATGTCGGCCAGTCGGAATGCACTGGGTGGTGTTCTGGTCTAAAGGCACGTCCTAATTAAGTCTCTCTCCTCTTTTGCTCATCTGTCTTTCTCCTTTTTTTTCTTTTTAAGAAGCCCCCATGGAATAGACGAAAATAAGTTCTGTCCCGAGCTGAATGAGGTTGTCAAGGTGCAGCTCTATATTCTGCAGACTTATGGATGTGGAAGGGGTGGGTAACATTCTTGTCTCAATGAGGCCTTATGTTGGCCTAATTTATAATAAGTAATCTTATTTGGAAAGCATGCCCTTGCCCCCCCCCTTTTAAAAAAGCACTTCACTGACCAGCATAAAAATCCAACATGTCTACTGTTTTCTAAGCCAGCAGAAAGAAATTATTGAAAAGCTCTGTGCACAACGGTCAGAGGATCCTGTTAGATTTGACGATGGAGAATGCTTGGAAACCCAGGCGGAAACTTTTTAAGTGTCATTTTTGCATTCCTTCACGCGTTACTGAATTTAGAAATCAGTTGCTCCATTAATTATACAAAAGTCTCCTTTCCCTCCCCCAAACAAACACACAAACATGTGTCTGAATTTTGGCAAGGGTGGTTGAAGCCATTTAGAATGTGTATTACAGGATTAGAAACAAGATGGCTTTTCTTAGAAAGGTGAACACATGGGGATTCTTGCAACATGAAATCCAAAGTGTGTGAGGGAGGCCTTTTCCCGGAACTTGCTGTGCTGGCAGATAAAAATTATTTCCTTCAAAACTGCATATGGGGTCTGAAAGAGCAGAGGTTGAAAAGAAAAAAGAAAGGCTGAACTGACTGAAAGACCTGTCAGAAACTGTAGGAAAAAACAGAAGGGAATGTCCATTGTTCATAGGTCCAAGTCTCCTTTGCATTGAATTCTAGGTATTTTGTTGTAAAATTTATATATTTCATTTGTTTCTGTTAGGGTAGTTCTATATCTTGCCTCTCTCTCAATACTGTCAGGACTCAACAAAATGTTGACAACAGCAAAATGCGATGAACTTCTTTTAATGCAAAGCTCGACACTTAGATCAGGCTTGCTTAACGTGGAAGCAGTTGGAAACAGCATGGACCAGGCACAGTTGCCACTGGAGTTTATATCAGCTCTGGTCAAGCAAGATTGGAAGATTTTCATAACAATTTTTAAAACTCGGCAATATTTTTCTGACTGGACTTTTTTTGCCATCAAGTCATATCTGATTGAGCTGCGGTGGCTCAAGTGGTTAAGACGCTGAACTGCAGGCTGTGGAAGGTCAGTAGTTCAGTAGTTCGAGACCCGAGCTGCCACATGACGGAGTGAGCTCCCGTCTCTAGTTCCAGCTCCTGCCAACCTAACAGTTCGAAAGCAAGAAATTGCAAGTAGATAAATAGGTACCACTTCGGTGGGAAGGTAACAGCGTTCCGTGCGCCTTGGTGTTTAGTCATGCCGGCCACATGACCACGGAAATGTCTTCGGACAGTGCTGGCTCTTCGGCTTGGAAACGGAGATGAGCACCGCAACCCTAGAGTCGGACTCGACTGGCTTTCGAGCAAGGGAACTTTTACCTTTACATATCTGATTTATGGTGACCCCTGGTGGGGTTTTCAAGGCAAGAGACGTTCAGAGGTGGTTTGCTGTTGCCTGTCTCCATGCCACAACCCTGATATTCTTTGGTAATCTCCCATCCAAATACTAGCTAAGGCCAACCCTGCTAGCTTCTGAGATCTGAAAAAACCAAGAAGGGATCACAGGTATAGGAAATGCAACAAACAAGCAAACACTGTGATTTAGAGGACCACACATTTAGTAAGAATCATATCACCCTGCTTCACTTCTGAGATCTGGCAAGATCAGACTAGCCTGGGCCATCCATATCAAGGTTGTAAATGGCTGCGGTCACACGGAGCATTAGGCACACTAGAGAGCCAGAAGATAGGCGGATTTTCCGGACGCGATCTCACCGCCACATCTGGGAAGCGTAGAGCTCCCGTGGCTCACCCGAGGCTTCACTCCAAAGATGCGCTGTAAAAAACTAGTACCTTCGAGGTACTAGTTTCCAGAAACCGCGGGGCATGGGCGGGCGTCTGATCGCGTTTCCGGTGGTAGTTCCGTCGCCCGCCCATGTCCCCTCGCAGAAAGGGTGGTTTTTTCCCCAAGTCTCCACGGATGCGCACAAGCACCCAACGGAGCATGTGCACACTTTAGTTTACAAAAAACCCACAACCCCGTTTGCCCCGCGGCCCCGCTTCTTTGCAGTGCTGCAGGATTGTCCTGTGATCGGCACCTCCCCCCTACCCACGGGACCTCCACGGGACATCTGCTCGCGCAACCATGCATTATTTTGCCCCTGGGCAAACGGCCACACTTCCCCCCCACGTTTTCTGGCCAGTGTGACCGGAGCCTATGATTGCTAACAAAAGGGGTAAAAACAGATATTGATAATGATATTTGTTTGTCCAATGATGCTTGTTTGCTAATGATATTTATTTGTCTAAGAGAGAGAGAATGCATTTGAGAACGCATTTAAAGTTAAAGTTGCTTTCTTTCTCCGCTTCCCCCCACCTCAAGCCTACCCAGGGAGGGGAACACCAGCTGGGGACGGGAAAACCGACCAAGGAGGCAGGCCTCCCCTTCTCTTCCCCAGCCGCACTGCCGGGAGCCGCACAATATGTGTGAAAGAACCACATGTGGCTCCCGAGACACAGTTTGGCCACCCCTGAATTAGTGGAAGGAAGGGGAAGGTGCCACCAAAATGTCTAAAGCCAGCTTTGCAGAATCACACTCAAATGAGGATAGTCGGCATTAGAGGTTTGCACAGTGCAAGCATAGAAATTGGCATTGGGAGGTTGGAACCCACCCTTTTACTTTTAAAAAAATGTATTGAAGTTTCAGGCTGCGAAACAATGCCTGGTGAAATTTCAGAAGGAAGAGTACAGAAGTAGAGCAGGGTTATTGGTTATGGGGCTGGCATAATGGTAAAGGCAGTGACATCCAGTCTTTAGTGTTGTTCAGCAAAGGAGAGTGGCAAGACCAATATTTTCAGCACCTGATTTATTTACTTTCTGCACAGCAACTGTGCTAAGAAGCGCTAAGAGCAGCTGAATGCTGCCCAGCGCTGACAGAGCACCTTTTGCAAGCTACCTCATCTTCTACCGCTGATAAGCTGCTGGCTTAGGCAAACTCTCTTTTATCAATTAATGCCTCGGAGGGCTCACCAAATTCTCCTGCTTATCTCATTTTTTCCCCAAAACTTCTTTTTCATTTTAGAACTTACTTTGATCAGACAAAGATACACAAGATTTTGCTTGGTAGTACCCATGTTGGTGTGCAGTAGAAGTGCAAAATTCAAGTCTGCTAGCACCTTAAACAGCAACCAGATTTCTAAAGTATAAGCTTTCAAGAGTCAAAGCTCCCTTCGTCAGGTACAAGTAGGAATGGAGATTCTTTTGCATCCTGACTCTCTTCTTTGCATCACCCCTCCCACTTTCTGACTGGGATATAAGGGCTCAGGAGTCTCCATTCCCACTTGCCTCTGATGCAGGGAGCTTTTACTCTTCAAAGTTTATGCCCTAGAAATTTTGTGGGTTTTTAACGTGCTCCTGGACTTGAATCAAACTGTTACTTCTTTATTTTCAAAGAAGCTACCTTCATTCTGGTGTGAACTGCTGCCAGCAAGGGGCCTGCCAAAACTTGAGGTGAGGCCACTCTGGCTCCAAACTTGGCCAGCATTACTGCTGGCTTCATACCTGCCTCCTTAGTTAGGACTTCACCAGACGACACCGGTGGCACTCACTTTGCGGCTCACAGAGAGGCATATCTGGAATTACCATCAAACTCTGGCCAAGATTGACCCTGCTTAGCTTCCAAGATTTGACAAGATCGGGCTGGACTGGGCTATCCAGGTCAGGGATCAGCTGGATATATGAGACAAAAAGAAGAGAATGGGTACATAATGGGGAAAGAAGTTATTGTCTGTTACCAGTCACAGGAAAACTGTTGTGTCCGCTGACCGCCACCAGAGGCCAGCGAATACCCCAGAGCTTGACTCTGGAAGAACAATGGGGACAAGGCTCCTGGTCTCTCCAATGAGGGACCAATGGGACGTTGGTGGGAGATTCAAACCCACCAACGGGACCTAGGGGGTGTCCCCACGGGCCATTTCCCTTTGTCTTTGTTGTGTGTGCCAGTGAAGCGTGCAGGATGTTTTGCGTGCCGCAGCGGCCTAGCCATGCGGTCAACCCACTACACAACAGTGGCGACGAAGGTGGGATGCGCCGCTAGGCCAACCCGGCCACCAAACGGCGACTGAAGGCACGCAGCTCCCCAGCTGACCGATGAGCGAGTCCACCGGAGAAGCCGATCCTGCCCAGCCGGCCCCAGTGCCAGCCCCAACATGCACGATGGCGACCGTGTCCAGTCCCGGCCTGCTGCCGCCCTTCGACACCGCTCGCCCGCAAGATTGGGGTGCCTGGGTCCGAGGCGTGAAGTCCGCGCTAGCTTTCTACAAGGTGACAGACGATGCGCAAAAGAGAGGGTTCCTCCTCGCCTCCTGTGGAACCGCCGTCGTGTCCTTAGCCGAGCGGCTACTATCCCCGACGAACCTCGATGCCTGCTCATTCGACCAGATCGTCAAGGCGGTCCAAGACCACTACACTCCGAAGCCATCGGAGATGACCTGTCGGTTGGCGTTCTACGACAGGAGCCAACTCACCCAGGAGACAGCCGCGGATTTCCTCATGGAGCTCCGCCACCTGGCCGCAGACTGCAACTTCGGGGCGCACCTCGACGAGGCCCTCCGCAACCGCTTCGTCGCGGGACTGAGGGAGCCGAAGCTCAAGTGATGGATTGCGGAGAAGGAGAACATCACCCTCGCCACGGCCATGTCTACCGCCATCGCCTGGGAGCGGACACACCTTGCCACGCCCGCGGCCCAGCAGGTTGAGCCGGACGACCCCGAGGAGCAAGAGGCCCACCGAGCTTACACAGGTCCCAAGCGTCGCTCTCCAGGGCAGGAACGACCCCGCACCGCAGCGGCCGACTGTGCGAGCTGTGGGGAGAAGCACGAGAGGAAGTCATGCCGGTTCCACGACACAATCTGCCAAAACTGCGGGTGGACCAGCCACATCACTCGCGTGTGCCACTCCAAGGCAAAGAAGGCACCGCCATCGCGTTGCAGAGCGGAAGCACACTGCGAGGTTGCCGCAGAGGCCGAGGACCTCTACCACCTCACACAGACAGCAAAAAGGTACTGCTACTACCCAGCAAATCACCCACCCCTAACGAGGCTACAGTGAACCGCTTATGCCCAAAGGGGGGACCCCGGTTGCGCCCATCCCCGGTGACGCTCATGGACTTTCAGAGGAACCGGGTACCGATTAAAGGGGTTGGGACGTTTCGGGTACAATATGGGAAGTTCAAGAGCCAGCTAGACTTAATCGTAGTCAAGGGAGACCTGGTCAGCTTGCTGGGTCGCGCCTGGTTTGAGCCCCTGGGAATTTCAGTCGAGGGAGTCCAGCTTTGCACGACCCAGGACTTCAAAGAGATATGCAGGGAGTTTCCCGCCGTTTTTGACGACTCCCTGGGCCGATATACGGGGCCCCCAGTGTCCCTGCGGCTAGACCCCAAGGTTGGCCCCATTCGCATGCGCGCCAGGACGGTTCCACTGTCGGTCAAGCCTAAAATCGACGCAGAACTAGATCGCCTTGTAGCTCAAGGCGTCCTGGAGCCGGTCTCCCACACGGCGTGGGAGACCCCAATAGTCATGGTCGAAAAGCCGAATGGGGCGGTCCACATCTGTGCGGACTATAAATGTACGCTGAACAAGGCGCTACAGGACCACGCATATCCGGTTCCTGTGGTTAGCCACGTACTGGCCACTTTGGGAGGGGCGAAGATCTTTGGTAAACTGGATCTCGCCCAGGCTTACCAGCAGTTGCCGGTAGACGAGGCGACTGCTGAAGCGCAAACGATTGTGACCCACCGGGGGGCATTCCGGGTCAAGAGGCTGCAATTCGGGGTGAGTGTGGCACTGGGGCTGTTCCAGCAATTGGTGGACTCTCTCCTTAAAGGAATCCCCGGCGTCACCCCGTTCTTCGATGATGTTCTGATTGCCGCTGCTACGCCGGCCGACTTCGCAGACCGTCTCCGCACAGTGCTCCGGCGTTTCCAGGACGCTGGACTAAAGATGAAACTCAAAAAGTGTCAGCTGGGGGTGCCATCTGTGGACTTTCTGGGGTTCACAGTGGACACGGAGGGCCTCCACCCGATCAGGGACAAAGTCAAAGCGATCGTGGAAGCTCCGCCACCGAAGTCCAAAGCAGAGCTACAGGCGTTCTTAGGGATTCTCAATTTCTACCACGCCTTTCTGCCCCACAAGGCAGTGGTTGCAGAACCCCTACATCGCCTTTTGGACAAGCAGGCCCCCTGGGTATGGGGGCCCCGCCAGGCTGCCGCATTCCGTAACGTTAAGGAACTATTGATCTCGAACTCGGTCCTGGCCCATTTTAACGAGGCTCTGCCAGTGGTCTTGGCATGCGACGCCTCTCCCTATGGCATTGGGGCAGTGCTGGCGCATCGTCTCCCAGACGGTCGGGAAGTCCCTGTGGCTTATTACTTGCGCACCCTATCTGTGGCCGAGTGGAACTATGCCCAGATAGACCGTGAAGGACTTGCCATTGTCGCAGGGGTCAAGAAGTTCCACGACTTTGTCTACGGCCGGCCTTTCACCATCGCCACGGACCACCGACCGCTACTCGGACTTTTTGCACCCGATCGCAGGACGCCACAGGTCATTTCCCCACAGGTCTTGCGATGGTCCATTTTCTTAGCGGCCTACGATTACACGCTAGAACACCGCCCCAGGAAAGCCATGGGCCACGCGGACGCTCTTAGTTGTCTTTCCCTTCCTGGTGTGGTGGAAGACCCGGCCCCAGCGCACCTCGTCCTTCAGATGGAGGGCCTGCCGGAGGCCCCGCTGCAGGCTGCAGACATTGCTCGCTGCTCAGCCCGGGACCCCATAATATCCCGGGTGCTGGGCTGGGTGGTGAGGGGATGGCTGGGGAAGTCCGAAGGCCCCGAGTTCATGTCGTTCACAGCCCGCCAGGAGGAGTTGTCGGCACACAAAGGCTGCCTGCTGTGGGGTGACCGGGTCGTAGTCCCTAGCGTCCTCCAGAAAAAGGTTCTCGAGGCCCTGCATGAAGCGCATCCGGGCATCGTTAGGATGAAAGCCCTCGCCCGGAACTACGTCTGGTGGCCAGGCATCGACGCGGAAGTTGAGGCTTGGGTGAAACGTTGCCAGGCCTGCCAGGCCGTCCGATCCAGCCCACCGGGTGTGCCGGCTCAGTCGTGGGAATCCACACGAACCCCGTGGTCCCGGCTACACATAGACTTTGCTGGACCATTCCATGGACCGTTATTCCTGGTGACGGTGGATTCCTACTCAAAGTGGTTGGAGATAAGCCTCGTCTCCGCAACATCCACTAAAGCGACCATGCGCGCCCTCAGGAAGATCTTCGCCACCCATGGCCTTCCGGACTCCATCGTCTCGGACAACGGGATGGTGTTCATGCCAGAGGAGTTCCAGCAGTTCCTCAGCAGCAACCTGATCAAACACATCAGGTCGGCGCCGTTCCACCCAGCGACAAATGGCCAGGCGGAACGCATGGTCCGGACGGCTAAGGAAGCGTTGAGCCGCCTGACAGAGGGAGACTGGGAACGTCGCATTGCCTGTTTTCTCTTGGCGCAACAGACAACGCCCAACCCAGTCAGTGGTCGCTGCCCAGCAGAGTTTCTAATGGGCCGGAGGCCAAACACCTTGCTGGACCGCTTACACCCAGACCGGAGCCACAGAACGCCCGGGAGCAGAGAGAAGCACCTCGCGGGTTCTTCCCAGAGGACCCAGTCTTCGTGAGGAATTTCGGAAGAGGGCCAGACTGGATCGCTGGCCACATCATCCATCCCACCGGCACCGTAATGTACGAAGTGTCAACGGAATGTGGGCAGGTCCTCCGGCGGCACATCAACCAGCTCTGTCATCGCATGCTTCCAGAAAACCCGGATGAGGAAGGCCCAGAGCAATGGGCAGACCCCGAGAGGAACGTACCAGAAGCCCCCGCACCGGACTCCATCACGGAGGAATGCCCAGACCCAGCCACGGTTCCTCCGGCGGCTGCAGAGAAGGCCCCAACGCTCCGGAGCCGGAGGGGCCAGCACAGCAAAAACTTCCCAACATGGGGGATGCGACCCCTGAGACCCCAGTACTGGCACCCCGACGGTCCACCAGAGTACGGCGGTCTCCGTCATACCTCAAGGACTACGTGACCTAGGGGGCAGGTCTGAACTATGGGGGGAGGGGTGTTGTGTCTGCTGACCGCCACCAGAGGCCAGCAAATACCCCAGAGCTTGACTCTGGAAGAACAATGGGGACAAGGCTCCTGGTCTCTCCACTGAGGGACCAATGGGATGTTGGCGGGAGATTCAAACCCACCAACGGGACCTAGGGGGTGTCCCCATTTGTGTATATAGTTGGCCCATGGGCCGTTTCCCTTTGTCTTTGTTGTGTGTGCCAGTGAAGCGTGCAGGATGTTTTGCGTGCTGCAGCGGCCTACCCATGCACTCAACCCACTACACAACAATAACGCTCAAAAGTGCTTGTGATAGATAGTTACAACTAAGAGTCCTAGTACATGTGACTCTCACTCTCAGGTTGCCGCCAAAAATAGCAGCCCCAGTGGTCAGATCTGCCCCACTCTGCTTTAATATTGAGAAGCACCATCACACTTTGAGATTCCCCACCATGCCAGTTGCAATCAGTGGCACAGAATAGGAGAACACAAATTCCAAACAGGAAGGAAAATGACTTGTCAGAAGGATACTGTTTGGGGGGAGGCCCCTGAAGTGTCCGTAACTTGTATGCTGACTCTCGGAGGATGTGGGGCAGGGACTCAGTTGTGTGTCTGGTGTGCTGATTTATAGAACAGCCAAAAGACTATTAGCCACTTGGCAAGTGAGCTTATTCTATTCAATCAGAAAGTTGTTATTTAACGAATTGTAATACTGCTGAATGTTACAGAATCTGGTAGTTTGTGCCTAATTCCTGGATTTCCCCCACCCTTAAAAAAACCAAATAAATTTTGCAGCCTGTATGGCTGAAACTGACAGCAGCCATGAAATTAAAAGACGCCTGCTCCTCAGGAGGAAAGCGATGGCGAACTTAAACAGCATGATAAAAAGTAGAGACATCACCCTGCCAACAAAAGTCTGCATGGTCAAAGCAATGGTATTCCCAGTAGTCATGTATGTCTGTGAGAGTTGGACTATAAGGAAGGCCGAGCGCCAAAGAATAGATTATTTTGAACTATGGTGCTGGAGAATACTCTTGAGAGTCCCTTGGACTGCAAGAAGATCCAATCAGTCAATCCTAAAAGAAATCAACCCTGACTGTTCCCTGGAAGGCCAGATAATGAAACTGAAGCTCAAATACTTTGGCCACCAAATGAGAAGGGAGCACTCACTGGAGAAGACCCTGATGCTGGGAAAGATTGAAGGTCAAAGAAGACGGGGACGGCAAAGGATGAGATGGTTAGACAGTGTCATAGATACAACGAACATGAAACTGAGCAAACTTCAGAGGATGGCGGAAAACAGGAAGGCCTGGCGAGATCTTGTCCATGGGGTCGCGAAGAGTTGGACTCGACTGTGCGACTGAACAACAACAAAAAACCAATGGGAGCAATGGAAAATAAAATTACTCAGTGGAACAGATCATTAAAAGAATGGATATTTGGCAACAAAAAATGTAGGTTCAACAAAAGGATAGTATACAGCCATAAATCAGAACTCGGATGGGGAGTTCCAGACTTAAATAAGTACTATGAGCAATGTTCCCTCTAAGCTGTGGAGTCTTGTGAGCAAACATTCTACTTTGTGAGCTATTGGCATTAAAGGTGAGAGCAAGCCATTTGGCTACTGCATAAATCAGTTTCCTCCGGAGCCATCCTTCCTGAGCTGAGACAAAAACGTGTGAGCCGGAGGCTAAAAAACTGTGAGCTAGCTCACACTAACTCAGCTTAGAGGTAACACTGACTATGAGGCATTCCAACTTAAATCATTACTAGAATTAGGTGAGGAAAAAGAACTGAAATGGGTTAGATTTGAGGATGAGATTAATAACAATATAGGAAGATTAGGTATTTTTCACAAAGTTAAGGCTAAAGATCTAAAATTAACAATAGGCCCTAGAAGATCAACATTAGAAGTCTGGAGGAAATGGCAACCGTACTGGCTAAGAAGACCCTCTAGATGGGCGCCATTAGAAACTATCATAGAAAAGGAGCAAGAAATTAAATGGGGGGAAATTTTAAGGTCTAAAGGATATCATAGAGTGGATGATTTATTTAGAGGGAAAATCCGTAAGCCATTACAAGAAGTAACAGATGAGATAGGTAAGCAATATTGCTTATAAATAGCAGGTCTTCATAAGGCCTTAAAGGAGATTAATGAAAGAGAAGAAATGTGGATAGACGAACCAATGAAAGAAATATATAAAAAAATGTTTGAGAAGAAACAAGGTCTAGTAGGGAAATTTTACAAAAAGATGATATTAAATAAAGATAAAATCATAGAATATTTACAAATAGTGTGGAATAGAGAGAGGATGGCAGGAAAAAATATGAAAGGAATAGACAAAATTAAGGTATTTAGATTCAAAGAACTGGAATATAAATTTTTTACAAAATGGTATAAGACACCTGCTCAACTGGCTAACATGTTCCCAGGATCAAGTTCACTTTCCTGGCACTGTAGGCAATCTAAAGGTTGGTTTGCACATATGTGGTGGGAGTGCAGTGAAGTAAGGACATTCTGGTTAGAAATTATTAAAGTTATAAGGAAGGTAGCTAAAATAAATTTAAATATAGATTTCAACTTAATGCTGACAAGCACAATGGGAAACTCGAGTTTGGATAAGGAAGACCAAGCCCTAGTTAAGGCCATGATATTGGCGGGGAAAGCAGCTATAGCTTTGGGCTGGAAGGCTAAAACTAAATGGACAGTGGAAATCTGGCACAGCTATCTGTTTGATTTTATACAGTCAGACATCGCGGCAGCCCTGCGCAAGGAGTCATCATGGGAAGGAATATCTGCAGAAATCCGGAAAAGATGGAAGACCTATCTGGAGTGGATATCCAAGGAGGGAAGGGAAGGCATTCAGTGGAAGATTCAGACTTTGTGCCCGTGGCTGGAGAGAAAAGACTAAGGACTACACGAAGATAGGGAAGGGAGGAGGGAGGGAAGGGGAGGAAAAAATTGTAAGATGCTAAATAATGTGGAGTGTAAAAGTGATGGATAAAACCAATAAAATAATAAATTTTTAAAAAGTAAACATGGAGTGGCCATGATTGTTGATGGGTGCACAATAATGTATCTCTGTGGCATCTCTGTGTTAAAACCCTCATGTACTTAGCAGCAGCCATTAGTTGAAAGCCAAGTTCATTTTAAATTGGAAGGGCCAATAAAGAATGTGATTATATGCCTGTGGGCTTGGAATCTTGGAATCTTGCTTTCAGAGGGCCAAACTGAATTAGATAGTATGAAATCCACGACAGGAAAAACTTTTGTGGTAGCTAGCAGAACTCTGCATAGTAAAAGTAACACAGATATTTTTATATGGGGTAAAGGGAGCACCCATGTAGGTGGAGACAATGAAGGTAGATTCACATCCTTGACCTTGTGCCGTTGCATCACAGCGGAGATCTGCATGGACCTTGGTCATATGAATAGTTGTTTTGATCATAAGCCAACACACATTGGTGTAGCCTCAAATATTATGACTGCCCGACATTTGTCGGTCTGCAATTAGACTATGGGTTGAACTCATTCACAAGACAGGACTTGTTTTCCATTGACTTATAGGGACTTGACAGGAATTGGGGCACAGAGGTAGAGAAGGAACTTTATGTCATACTGGAAGTAGTTGTTTGCCCTGCGCACTGCATCCCTGTGCAATGAACACAGATAGTACTTGTGGTCCAAGACATAAATAGACCCCAGTGTTCCAAGGCGAGTGTCAAATTAATGCTTTGAAATCCACATGTGGCCATAAATAGCAGAGCAGAGACAGACTGTAGAATCTGGCTTTTTAACATGAAATCCCATAACTCGTTCAGAATCCTTGAAAGAATGTCAGCTTTCATTTTTAAAAATAAATCAATCTCTATCCTTCATAGTTGAAGAGAAAAACTTGCAAACTGGGAGAAGGAGGAGGGAAGATCTCGTAAAAGTGGAGAAAGCAGAAAGAGTCTGGGCAAGGGTGTGTTTTTTTTCCAAATGAGATTCAAGGGCTGACAGCAACTCTTTTTTGTGATATCATACACATTACTGGCACTTTGCCCCAAAAGAGGTACTGCAGCACTCCTAAAATGTCATTTATTTCCTCCCTATCATACTGCCAAAAGTGGGGAGAAAAGATGAATTCCAGAGGGGAAGGAAGCAAATTGTGACTATTAAATAGCTGATAGCACTACTGCTTATCTGTTTCATGTAAATTCTGTGCATAGGATTTGTCTGCGCCCCCCTGCCAATTGCTTCATTGCATAGGCGTAATCTTTGTGGGGGCGGCGGGGCGTCAGCCCCCGCCGAAATTTTCAGGAAGGTGCTCAGCCTCCCCCGGGAGCCCCCCTTGCTCCTAGCAAAGCAATGCC